>NC_051159.1:4060124-4075124 GCF_013339745.2 Dermacentor silvarum
CCGCTTAGGTCGGCGCTCTTGGCCAGCGGTTTGGGGCAGGCTGCGAATGACGACGACAATAAAGTTGGGCGGCGCGTGCTAACGGCGCAAGCACGGCACGCGCCCGTCCGTTCTAAAAGCCTGCTGAACTGGTCTCCTTGTTCTGGCGCTCCGCTGCGACCCCTCGGTTCACGACAACCTCTTCCTGGATAGCTTGGCGTATGACTGGGGCCAGATGTTGTGCCTGTGCTGGCTCGGGCGTGCTCGATAAAATAGAGAGTTGTCTGGCGACCTCCTCACGCACGAACTGCTTTATCTGAATCAACAGTGCATTCTGGTCACCCAGAGTCAAGGCCGCGATCGAGTCGTTCTGTTCCAGAGGGCGTCGAGTTTGGGCGCGTTGCTTGAGCAATTCGTCGAAACTCTAGCACAAGCTGACAACATCTGCGACGGTTTGGGGGTCTTTGGCCAATAACATTTGAAACGCGTAATCGGCTATTCCTTTCAGGATTTGCTTGATCTTATCCGACTCGTGCATCGACGGGTTGATACGCTTACACAAGTCGACGACGTCTTCAATATAACTGGTGAAGTTCTCACCTGGTTGTTGAGCGCGTTCACGAAGTCGCTGTTCTGCGCGGAGCTTGCGTACTGCGGGGTGGCCGAAGATTTCCGAAAAAGTGGTCTTGAACGAGGCCCAGTTATGAATCTCCGCTTCGTGATTGCGGAACCAGAGACTGGCGACGCCAGTCAAGTAAAATATGACATTGGTCAGCCTAGTCGCATCGTCCCATTTGTTGACTGCGCTCACCCTCTGGTAAGTTGCCAACCAGTCCTCTACGTCTTGGTCGTCAGTCCCGCTGAATATCGGCGGGTGAAGCTGAGGCAGCACGCCGGGACAGACGGTGGGTTGAGTCTGAGAAGGACCTTGGGTGGTGGTTTCTTCAGCCATCGCTGGCGCTGGAGGCAGGGTACGGCTACGTAGTTCCAGGTTGGGAGACTAGGAGATACCCAGCACCTTTCCACCAAACTGTAAGGGGGTTTATTTACAAGCAGGGGCTATACGTAACAACAGCCTTGGTCCAAGAGCGTCGGTCACTGTCTCGCGCTCTCCGGGCGGCTGGGCTTCGTCATCCTCTCTCAATGGCTGCGGACTCTCTTCCCCACTACAATATATATATATATATATATATATATATATATATATATATATCGAACAAACGCGACCTCTTCCGTCGCGCGAAAGGCCGTGGGGGAACGGCAGGCAGCGAGGAAGGGAGGGAGGGGAGGCGACGTTTAGCTGCGGCACCAAATGCGTATTTATATAAAAACGTTGCGAGGCGAGAAGGTGGTAAAGACTTCCGACGCTGCTCGACGAGTTTTCCGTTCTGATCTCGTCGAAAACCTCTGAGCCGCCCCCAGAGGCGTTCCTCCCTCTCCTGCTCCTCCAGTACCAGACCCGGTCATGGTGCCGGCCCAGGCGATGGAGGACGACCCCTAACTCGTTTCTTTCACTATGGCGGTGCCCTCTTCGAGCCCCTCGCCTTCGTCACAATTCGAGCTCATCCAGTGGAACTTTCGCGGTTTCGGGAATAGGCAGAAGCGCTCTCACCTACTCCTCTTTCTCCAATCCCGGGGCTCTCTGCCGGCCGTCCTAGCCCTCCAGGAGGCTGGTCTCAATCCTTCTCTTTCTAGCTACTGTTCGTACTCAGGGGGCCCTACGACCAGTATCTTCATCCACAAATCTTATACAGCGGTGCAAGTCGATCTCGAACTCACCCTCCAACATGATTATCCATGGTTACGGTGCGCGGCGCCGTGACCACCCAATTCATGTTCTTAATGTCTATTGCCCTCCTCATCTTCCGCGCGTCACCTTCTCGGAACTCTTTTACCGCTGCTCGTGACCCCCTGGTCATTGTTGAGGACTTCAACGCCCCCAGTCTGCACTGGGGCTACCACTGTGAGAAGGCCCGGGGCCGTAAGCTCAAGGAGCGCATCTCCACGCTCGGTCTCACGTTGCTCACGGACCCGGCTTGTCCCACGCGGGTGGGGGGGGGGGCAACTCGGTTACTCGTGACACGTGTCCCAACCTCTCTCTCACCAAACATATCCGGGACGCTACTTGGGAGAACCTCGAGGAGTCTCTTGGTAGCGACCACTGTCTGCTGCGAATCACCTTCTCCACGCGGATAGTGCGCAAAACATGGGGTACGGCCCGCCTCACGTACTGGCCTGATTTTCGAATCCAGCCTTCCCTTCCTCTGTCCTCCCCAGACGGTTACTCCGCCTGGGCCGCTCATGCCCTCTCGACTCAACGCTCTCACACCCGTGTCATACAGACAACTCAGGCTGCTCCCGCCGTGGACCCGCACCTTCTCCACCTTTGGGACGCTCGCCGCGGTCTCTTGCACCACTGGCGTCGCCACAAGCTGAATCGCAAGCTCAAAGCGGGCATTGCTGCCCTCACAGAGGAAGCGTCTGCTTATGCTGCCCACCTCAATGATACAAACTGGGTCGAAACCTGCACGAAGGCCGCAGGTCAGATGGGTTCCAGGTGGACGTGGCGCCTCTTTCGGAGCCTTCTGGATCCCTCTTCCACGCGAGGGTAAACACAACGACAACTGCACCGCGCTCTGCACGGGTTCCCTGGCACCTCGGCTCAGCTCGCGGACAAGCTGCGCGACCGGTACCTCTGTCGCATGGTGGACCTGGTTGAGCCGGAGTATCAGTACTCGGGCCGTCCCAACCCTGAGCTTGATGCTCCCTTCACGCTGCCTGACCTTCAGGCTGCGTTGGCAAAAATAAGACGGGGTACGGCCCGGGGTCACGATTGCATCACGGTCACCCTGCTGGCTAACCTTCCCGACTCGGCCTATCTCTCCCTTCTTCACCTCATGAATTCTGTCTGGAATGGGTGCCCCCTCCCCACAGAATGGACCACCTCTCTCGTTACATTTATACTCAAACCTGGCAACCCCGTTCACATCGAGGCCCTCCGTCCCATTTCTCTCACCTCTTGTGTAGGGAAACTCGTGGACGCGATGGTTAGGGATCGCCTTTCCACCTACCTGGAGCGGGAGGGGACCTTCGCGGACACAATGTACGGCTTCCGCCCGCATCTGTCCGCGCAGGACGTCCTCCTCCAGCTTCACCGCGACATTATTGATCCTACTTCTATGCGCCACAACGACAAAGCCATTCTTGCGCTCGACCTGCGCGGCGCATTTGACAACGTCACACATAGTAGTATCCTCGCCAATCTCAACACGACACATTGTGGCTCGAAACCGTTCGCATACATCCGCGCTTTCCTTTCTCATCACTCTGCCTTCATCCGTGTCGATGACTGAACACGGGCCGTACCCCATGGGCACGCGGGGCACACCTCAGTGAGTGGTTCTGTCTCTGCTCCTCTTTAATCTGACCATGCTACGCCTTCCTGCTCTTCTGGCCTAGGTGGAGGGTATCCAACACGCACTTTACGCCGATGACATCATCATCTGGACTAATTCTGGCAACCCCGCTCAAATCGAGCAGCGCCTTCAACAGACTGCTTCTACAGTGGACACTTACGCCACCTCTTGTGGCTTGGAGTGCGCCCCGCCGAAATCAGCACGTCTTTCTCTTTCCTCTTTACCCCCACCCCGGCTCTCCTTGCCCTCGGGTCCCATCCCCGTGGTCCCCGAGCTCCGTGTTCTGGGACTTTTTATCTCGTCCTCTCTCAACCCGGGCTCTACCTTTACCCGCCTCCGCCGTGCGGGGGAGCAGGTGAGCCACATGGTCCGTCGGGTGTCTACGAAACGTGGCGGTCTGCGAGGGCGGGATGCCCTTCGTTTGGCCCAAGCGTTCGTCATCACTCGGATCATGCACGCGGCCCCCTACCTCCGTCTCGGTCGCCACCACGAGGCCCAGCTGGATGCCCTCATCCGGTCTGTGCATAAGCGTGCGCTGTACCTCCCGGTGTCCACTTCCAACCGTCCTTTTGCGGCTTTGGGGGTGCACAACTCCTACTCGGAGCTTCGGGAGGCTCACCTCGTTAACCAACTTGGTCGCCTGTCTCAGACGTCTCCTGGGCGCCGTCTGCTTGCGCGCCTTGCTCTTCAACCTATTCTTCCTCCGGCGCCCCCCGATCGAATTCCCGACTCTTGGCGCCAGAAACTCTGGGTTGCCCCTCTCCCTCGTAATATGGATACTGTATCCCACCCTGGTCGTCGGGCCGCTCGTGTTCGCGCCCTTACATCCCAGTGTGGGTTCTGGGGACCTGTTTTCCCTGGGATTTCTCCCAGGATAGTTGTGCCGGACGATGTCCTAGCAGCAACAGAAAAACCCACCCAAGTTATGCAACACCTCAGGTGAGCAGAAATGGTCACTGATCGTGTTCCAGTAAGCCCATGCCATCACCGGTGCAGGGTTCACCATTTCAGAGTCTGCTTCCAGGTGATGGGTTGGCCGCATAGACCGCAGGGACGCCCCCCGGGTCCGACATGGGTCGGACGCTCCTGATTACGACGCCGATTCCCCATGGGTGAAGTTGACCCAATTGTTCGGGCGCAGCCACGACACCATGCAACCTTCCTGATCTCCTGACGCAGCAGCACCAACAGTGCTGCCACTTGCAGTTTCGGGCAGCCCAGCCGAAGACAGACTGCCCTCCACTGCTCTCGGCAGACCAGGCCCAGTTCTGCTTACCTATGGCACATCCCACTGCACCGGAATTGCAGGAGGGGGTGGACAGCCCATGCTGGTTTTGCCGGGTGCCTATTAGTTTTTGGGTACAAACGTTTTCCCCTCACTGCCGCCACGGTCCTCCGAGTCCAGACACGCAGCGTGAGCTCCCCCTCTTAGCCGTGCAGGAACATGCACCCGCACGTTGCCCGTGACGCACCCCGTGGAGGTGGGGAGAGCCCTTGTCCAGAGGCCGCGACTCCACTCAGGCTAGATCACACGGACACGCCACCATCCGCATCGTTCCGGCACCTCTGGATCATGAATGAATACCATACTCAACCGGGGACCCGACTTCTGAGATCCGACTTCTGAGCTTTGGCCTCCAGTGAGCTGGATTACAGGGGTGCGCAACCAACCCCCAGCCCTTGACAATACTTGACTCTCCCAAGGAACGCAAATCCATACCAAGGCCTCCAAGAAGTTCGATTACAGAGGCGTACCAATGCCCCCAGCCAAGTCGGTATGGTTTCTTCAAGTGGCTACATGCCACTTGAGCAAAGATGGTACTCTTCCTTGGATGCAAGTCGGGGGTACTCGAATTCAGCCGGCTCCATTCTCCTTACAACGCGGATCTCGCCCCGGTGTCTTCTATGTGGATGTCTCGGGTCCTTCCCCCTCTGGCTACTTTTCGGCTGCCGTGATCGACGAGGGAAACACGATTGATGGCCTCTCCTTTCGGGTCTCTACTTCAACTCAGGCGGAGGAGGTGGCCATTGCCTTGGCGGCCTCCCACCCAAACGCAAGAGTCATCATCTCGGACTCGCGCTCAGCCTGCTCCCGATACCTTGCCGGTTCCGTCTCGCCCCTCGCGGCTCACCTACTCCGGGCCGCCTCCTGGCGTTTCGTACCTCACCCCGTCCGACTTTTCTGGTCCCCGGGTCACGAGGGTCTTCCTGGTAACGAGGCCGCCGATGCGGCCGCCCGCGCGCTTCTTCCCCGGGCCGTTACCCCTTCTCCCCCCTCGCCTGATCCTACAACCCAGTTGCTCCCATCTTTTCGAGAAATCTTGGGCTATTACCGCGATGGTCGTCGGCTTTTTCCGGCCTCGGTCCGGGGTTTGTCTAAGGCCAATGAGCGAACCCTGCGCCACTTACAGACCAACACCTTGTTGTGTCCTGCCGTGGCTCGCCATTTTCTACCTAATACAAGTGGGCACTGTCGCCATTGGGGGGTCCTGGCCGACACTTACCCCATGGTTGCAGCTTGCCCCTCTTTCTCTTTTCCTCTCCCCCCCCCTTTCCCGTTCCCACACGAGAGGCCTGGGAGGAGACCCTACTCAGCTGCTCTACCTTGTGCGCCCAGCGCGCCCTGGTGGCGCGTGCCCGAGCGGCGGCCATCTCCAATGGAATCCCGGACTAGGGAGTCCACTTAGGTGTCCCCCCTTCGGGGGTCAACTCTTGGATTTTCCTAAAATAAATGTTTTCACCCCCCCCCCCCCAGAGGTCCTGCATGGCCGCAGGATAAACGTTTTTTAATCCAGTGGCCGTGGGCCCTGGCAACATTCACCAACGCCACGCGCGTTCGGTGTGAACGCGGGCAAAACGGCGACGGCGTCGAGAACAGTTCTGCGCGTTGCTGGTGCTGCTGCATGTCCAAGTTTATACAGCTGATAAAACTATTATCCTTACTCCGTATAGCTCTCTACTAATTTGCTATCGCAATTGATGCTTCACCTTCCGGGTGAAACTGCAACATTTTTAAAGACGATAGTCTTTCTTGGGGAACTTAAACGCTGAAAATTTGGTCTGTCTATCTGTCTGTCTGTTTGTCTGTCTGTCACCCGATTCAGCCACCCGGCCAAAGTTGGACCACTTCCTTACCGCCCACACTACTTAAACTGGTACGGCTGTTCATACTTGTGAACTTTATCGATCACAAAGTAAATATTACGCATATCTGAGGCGCAACATCACTAGGTAAGTATTAGGAGGTGTGTTCCTTTAATAGAAAATACATAGATACGTAACTCTAAAGACCCTAGTTTCTTAAGCTGCGCTGAAAATGCCATGCTATGCGCGCCGACGAACGACGTTCCCCGACTGCGCGCCGACGAGCGCCCTCTGCCATGGAGGCAGGAAACCCTCTGCACAAGCTCATGTTTCCCGATGTATTGCCAGATGGCGTCCATGTCTCACGCAGTGCCTCCTCAATTTTATCAATGCCAGCCAGATGCGGCCGATTCAACATAAAGGAAGCGCTGTCTGAGGCAGGGCAAAACATAAATGGCCGCTTGATGAAATAATGCGGTAAAATGAAATCTGTTCAAACAAACCTTCATGCCAGGACGGAAATGGTACGAGAACAGCATCACGGGTGGCCGCGGATCAGACCAGCACTCATGTAGTACGGCCGGCAGAAGACTATCGTCTTTCGACGACATTTGCAGCGAAGCACGCAGATACGCGGCAATTTTTTTTTATTTAGTGGCCGTGGTATAGCTCTCTACTAATTTGCTATCGCAATTGATGCTTCGCCTTTCGGCTGCAACTGCGAAATTATAACGCGATAGCGTTAAGGGCCCCTGTGTCGCAGAACATCCGGCGTCGGCAACCGACGTCGGCGTGCGATGTCGGCGAGTGGTGAAGAAAATCATTCCTAACCACCCCAACCACCTCAACCGCGCAGGCCCTCCACGTGGTGCAAGGTCATGGTGAACAAAAATTGCATTTCTCACAGTGAAATCCGTCCGAAAAATGATAAGGTACGACTTTACCATTCGGCGTCGGATTCGCCGTCGGATTGATTATCAATCGGCGTCGGATTGTAGTTTGAATGTACGAGAAAATCTAATTCAGCTACAAGGAAACTCAAACATAAACCCCCTTTCCAGCATTTTTACCCGACCTAAAGCCGCGCGTTCGGGTACTTGCGAAAATGATATCCAGATGGCGCTCGCATCCTAGGCAGGTCGAATAGACGAAAATGGACAAATAGACTGGGAAGCGATCATAGACGTTTAGAATTAAAGTTTGGGAGACGTACCAACGCAGAACACGAACCAATAGTCTGAGAATTTTTTTAAATGAATGAAGTGAGCTCGTGCAAGAGAAAATTTAATGCGCAAGTGAACGTTGGGTGCATAAGATTCAAAAGAGAGACAAAGGTGCCCCAAATAGATTCTGGATTCTGGAACCATATAAAAGCAATCAGAGCACCAACTAAAAACTCGCAAACGGCTATAAGAGATGAAGACCGTAACTTCTACGAAGGAGACGATGCGCTGCGGTGCATCACAGACGTTATTAGGGATAACTGCGGCACGAAAAAAAGCGTAGTTCAGGCAACAGATCCAGCAAAAACAGAGAGGCCTGAGAGGTCAAAATTTTGCATACAAAGCTTTTCTTGAAAAAAGGCAGCAGAAAATGTCCCTAATAACACGGCAGCAAGACCCGATGATATCACAATACAGCTAATCAAAATACCTCGGTCCAAAGAGCAAGGCACTGCTGACTAATTCCATAGATCAAGTGATAAGAACAAAGAAAGTTCCCGTTGGATGGCGTGAAAGCAACATGAGCCTCATCTACAAAGGCAAAGGAGATAAGGATAAGACGAGCTCGTACAGGCCAGTTGCAGTAGCGTCGGTGACATATACAATGACAATGCAAGCCATAAAATTAGAACTGTTGAAGTGGGTGGAGAAAATCGATGTATTGGGGGAACTACAGAATGGGTCCAGGCCAGGCAGACACTTAGAGGATAATATGTTTGGACTAACTCAGTGCATAGAGATTTCAGTAGCTCAGAAAATACCTTTATCGATAGCATTTCTAGATATTAAAGGACCTTATCACAACGTAGACAGGGAATTGTTATGGAATATTCTTAATTAATTAAGCACGAAGGCATAGATGACGATTTTGTGGAGCTGCTGAGGGAGATATATAGAGACAACCAATTACAAGTTGTATGGGAAGGTCTAAAAGGTAATGAAATGGTGGGAATTCACCAAGGATTGAAGCAAGGATGTCTGTCTCCATTGTTGTTCACGCTTTGCGTTAAGGGTATAGAAAGACGACTGGAAAACAGCGAATAATGTTTTGATTTATCCTACATACGTAATGGACAAATGGTGCAACAGAAGCTTCCTGGACTGATGTACGCAGACGACATTGCGCTACTAGCGGACAATAAAAAAGGTTTACAGATACTTTCGAATATCTGTGGCAACGCAGCGACAAATTTAAGCCTTAAGTTTAGCACAGAAAAATCAGGAATTATGATCTTTAATGAAGAGACGAGTAACTTCGTGGTGTCAATTCAACAGCAAGTAATACCCATAGTGAAGCAATATGAGTACCTCGGCGTACACATAAAGGAAGGAAAGAATTACTCAAGCAACCACCAAGACTAATCTGAAAATAAAGGGGAAGCGGAATGCAGCAATAATGGAACACAGAGCACTGTGGGGCCACAATAAGTATGAGGTGTGTGTGAAATCTGGAAAGGAGTGATGGTGCCAGCGCTAACGTTCGCAGATGCCATTCTATGCTTAAAATCGGATATCTTGTCGGGTTTGGAAGTTAACCAAAGATCAGTAATCCGGTTGGCTTTGGGAGCCCACGGTAATACCACAAATGAGGCAGTGCAGGGTGACATGGGTTGGGCTTCTTTTGAGGTCAGAGAAGCACAGAGCAAAATTAGTTTGGAAGTAAGGCTCGGGAACATGGATGAAAATAAATGGGCGGCTAAAGTGCACAAGTATCTGTATACATGAAAAGCGTGGACACAGAATGGAGGAAGAGGTCAAGGAAGTTGGCAACTAAGTGCAGGATAAACGAAACTGTAACTAAAATAGACAACCAGGAGTCATCAGAAAGAAAGTGAGAGAAACAGAGACCATGAATTGGATGCAAAGAATGGAAACAAAAATGACAATGGATATTTACAAGAATGAAAAGAAAGAAATTAGAAGGGAAAATCTGTACGATAACACAAGCGGCAGTGCCTGGCTATTTGAGGCTTGAGCCGGTTACCTAAGGAGCAAAACATACCGGAGCAAATGTTCGGAACTAGATGAGACATGTGTATGCTGCAGTAAAGATCCAGATCTAGACCACTCAGCACATCCTAATGGAATGCGACGGGATCCACCCAGCGAGAACCGTAGGTAACGTGCAACTCCCAGAAGCGCTTGGAAGGAAAGGAAAAGTGGAAGGAAACATCAACAGATCAGCCGTAGAGATAAGCAAGAGACGATTAGAGTACTGGTGGAAAAAAAGCTGGGAAAAGATTGATACGACATGATCTCTTAAAATCATAGGTAGCGGTACAAGGTAAATTTTTGAAAAAAAAGAAAAAGATTAATCAGAGGTGTACAATAATGCTAGATAGACAACATGTATAGTATACTTGATTAGCTGATTATACATGATCACCTGTTATTTTTTTGTACTATTGATGAAAATAAATTCAACTTCAACTTCAAAATCAAGCAGGCTAGGTGACTATTTGTCGCCGCCCCTTTTCAAAGGGGATGCCACTAAATCATCATCATCATCATCATCATCATCATCGTCATCATCATCATCGGTCAAATTGGGACTGACGTCTTGCCAGCAATGCATTTCACTTTCAAAGTGAAGCCGACTTTAAGGGGATCGGTGTAAGCTTGGTCTTTGTAAGCCGCCTTTCCCACATTCAGGGTTGGAGTGAATGAAGCCTACTTGCCGTATGCGAACGATGCGATGCGAACGGGTCCCGATAACGCTATCGCGTTCTACTCTTAAAGGCGAAGCTTAAGCGTCCTTCATTTTTTTTTTAATTCTTGGATAAACCTGCAGACTTCTGTTATCCCTCCGGCGGAGTCGCGACTATACAAACGTAATATAGAAAAGTTATAAATGTCTTATGCTCCTCGGTGGACATTACGAGAGCAAACAATTCCGATACGGAAGCGCCTAATTAAGTGACTTTCAATAATTAAATTTGTAAACAACAATTTTGGGTGTATGCTTTAATGCAAAATGTAAACCATCGGGCACACAAAGTATGCCAATTTGCTAGCAATCTCGCGCCTTGCACCACTTTCGGGAAATACGCCCTCAAAATATTGCTATGTGTAGCTGATGCAGAAGCCTCTGTACAATATATTACGTAGGCTAACGGTGGCCAAGATTGCGACCCTATACCAATCGGGAACACGTCGTCTTCCTCCTCTTCAGTGCAGCCTCACTGTGGCGGCTGTTCCGTATCATCACCGCCGGCAGTAGAAGCACAGTCGCTGTGCTTAACCTACACATTCGTGGTAAAAGGTGTGTGATAGGGCCTTAGTCTCGCTACGTGGACGATGTCGCTTGCAGCTGACGACGACGCTGAGGGATCGGCGGGGATGATTTCATATGTGACACCGGTCACTTGTCGCACCACACGGTATGACCCAATGTAATGCGACAGCAGCTTTTCTTAAAGGCCCACACGGTGGATGGGTGACCAAAGAAGCACCAGAAAATCCGGAGAAAAGTGCGCATCGCGGTGGTGGTAATCATAGAGGTATCTCTGATGCTCCTGTAAGGCCTCTACACGGGTGCGGGCGAGCTGCCACGCGTGGTGAGCGCGAGCGATCGCGTCGCGGGCGTATTCAGTGGCAGAACCAGCGAGCGAGGACAGCAAGGTGTCCAAGGGTATCACAGGTTCTCGACCATGTAGGATCTAGAATGGTGAATAGCCGGCAGTGCCGTGACGCGATGAATTATAAGCCAACATAACATGGGGTAAATGAAGATCCCAGCCATGGTGGTCGGGCGCAACGTACTTCAAAAGCATGTCGGTGATGGTCCGGTTGAGGCGCTCCGTGAGGCCGTTGGTCTGTGGATGGTAAGACGTGCTGAATTTGTGGTTTGTCGAGCAGGAGCGGAGGACGTCTACGACGACTGCCGATAGAAAGCTACGGCCATGGTCAGATAGTAATTGGGGTGGAGTACCGTGCATGAAAATGATGTCGTACAGTAGGAAATCAACGACGTCAGTAGCGCAACTTGTCGGGAGGGCTCTGGTGATCGCGTAGCGCCTAGCGTAATCGGTACCGACGGCGACCCATTTATTTCCGGAGCCCGACAGAGGAAATGGCCCAAGAAGGTGTAGAACAACGCGGGAAAATGTTTCGCTCGTTGATTGGCTGCAGACATCCAGCTGGAATGGCGGAAGGCTTCTTCCGGCGCTGACAGGGCTCACAAGCGGCAACCTAACGCCGCATGCAGCGGGTGAGACCCGACCAAAAGAAGCGACGGCGTACACGGTCGTATGTGCACGAGACGCCCAAGTGCCCAGCCAAGGAAGCGTCGTGAAGTTGGCAGAGGACAGTCGAATGCAGGTGTGATGGGATGACGAGCAGAAGGTCAGGGCCGTGAGGATCAAAATTACGGCGGTATAATGTCCCCTCTTTGAGGAGAAACATCCGGAGGGAGGCTTCGCCAGGCGTTGACACCAACCGGTTGACGAGGGCTCGTAATGAACGATCGCGGCGTTGCTCGTTGCCGATTTGAAGCAACTGTAACACAAAGAAAACAGAAACGATGGCGTCTGCATCTACCGGTTCTTCCACGGGGTAGCAGGACAAACAATCTACGTTCTGGTGCAAGCGTCCCGTCTTACATACCACGGAGAAGGTATATTCTTGAAGGCGTGAAGCCCAGTGAGCGAGTCGTCCTATGGGTTCCTTGAGCGAGCATAGACAGCAGAGAGCGTTGTGATCAGTGATGTCACAGAAAGGGCGTCCGTACAAGTATGGACGAAATTTCGCAACAGCCCACACAAAAGCGAGGCACTCGCGTTCTGTGATTGTATAATTGCGCTCAGCTGATTATAGAAGCCGACTGGCATAAGCTATCACGCGCTCATGTCCGCGCTGTCCACGTAATAACACTGCTCCTATGCCGTCATCACTGGCATCAGTTCGAACTTCCGTTGAGGCAGACGGGTCAAAGTGGGCCAGGATTGGAAGCGCGGTAAGGAGAGTAGTGAGATGAGAAAAAGATGCGGCATGATCAGGACCCCAATAAAATGGGACGTCTTTCTTGAAGAGGTCGGTAACGAGATGTTCGATGGTCGCAAAATATTTTACAAAGCGCCGGAAAAAGGGGCACAGCCCTAAGAAACTACGAACGTCCTTTTAGACTTCGGGACAGGAAAGTCGTAACGGCGCGAATTCTGTCCGGATCAGGTCGAACGCCTCTGGCATCCACGAGTTGTCCAAGGACGGAGATTTGGCGGCGAGCGAAGTGACATTCTGAAGAGTTCAACTGGAGACCGGCCCAGAGGAACACGTCAAGAATCGCTTAAAGTCTATCGAGATGCGTGTCGAATGTGGTCGAGAAAACGATGACGTCGTCCAGCTGACACGTTCGTACAAGCGGAGGCCGTCGTCAACATGAGGACGTGACGTGATCCTGGCGTTTTCACCGCGACTCCGATGAAAACGCCAGGATCCCGAGGGGACTCGCTAGTAGCTCATGACGTGAATCCGGCGCAAAGCACCAAAGGGGTGGAAGATAGGTGTGTCGTTATCAAATAGAAGTCTAAGCCCAGGCGCTGTGTATACAGGGTGTCCCGGCTATCACGCAGCACGATCTTAAAAAAGAGGAACGGCGTTGCGTGGAGCAAACCTAGTGCGTATTGTTTCCAGTACAGTGGAGTATCCGCCAGTCATTTTTTCGTTACTGAGATTTAATTAGGTAATTGTCATTAATTATCTAACTCGAGAATTACTGTTCTCATTATTAAAATGTCAATGGGAAAGTTGTAGAGCAACATGAAAAACTCCCGATACAGCTTTCTGTTGCTCAATACGGGCTCATAAAAGTGTTTTTCCGAGCGTGAAAGAAGACCGCGAATGCACGCAAAGTGCCTCGAGCGGCCAGTCGCGCGGCAATTCTGCGTGTATTCGCTTCCGTTGATCAAGTTCTGCCAGCAGGAGCCGAAGTTGCATTGTCGGCGTTGCGACCGCTTCGAAGCTCCATGGCGAGTACGGGGAACGTCCACCTCCACCAAATAATGTTACCTGTAGCTGCTGCAGAAGCCTATTTAAAATATATTTACACGCAGGCTAACGGCGGCCAAGATGGCGACCGTATACCCATCGGGAACACGTCTTCTTCCTCCTCTCTAATGCAGCCATACTGTGACGGCTGTTCCGTATCAATATATGACGTATTGGATTGGTGTGATACAATTAACGCTTATCGTTAGTGCATATCGTGACTGAACACAGGAATTGTATTTACTCAGCGGCTGGGCTTGTACATCTGATAACGACACACCTATCTTCCAACACTTTGGTGCTTTGCGCTGGATTCACGTCATGAGCTACTAGTAGTCCCTTTAAGAAGTACCAAAAAGCAATCGAGTCACGAAATTGGACATCAGAGCTCACTTTGCATCGCTTTGGATTCCGCCACATGCGCCCTGCGTAACCAAGTTGTTTCGTCGAGAGAAAGCCTCGCTACTGCACCGGATACGGACAGGCTCTGCATATACCCCTGCGTGGCTATTCAAGACGGGACGTACTGATTCTCCGCTGCGTACTTCCTGCAATGAGACCGGAGACATCGAACACTTTCTGTGGTCGTGCCCAAGGCTACCGTGGTGAAAGAAGCGGTCTACTTGAGAACTTACAAAAGAGAGGCCTCCGACATGCGTTTCTTCAACGCATTGAAAGAGACACTGAACTGTTCGACAGATGGCAATGAAAGAGACGCTGAGGCGGAGCAATTGCAGGCCTTGGTTGCCACGCTAAACCCGCCTGTAGCTGCATCACACCACCCGCACCGTTTAAGCGTGCGTGGAAATTACTAATCTCGTAATCAACAAAATTGCAATGAATCTTGATGGAGTGGCGGGGGCAGCCAGCGGAAAGCCCCTTCTCAAAAGTTTTTAACGGCTGTGATGTATAGACTTCTTCAGACTTGTGTAGTCTCTGTAAAGACTCCCTGCAGCGTTAGCTCAATATCATGTTAGGAAATCCCTGCGTGCGCTTACGGGCTTCCTTTAGGGCTAAGTGTGCTAAGCGACATAACTAAAACGCACTGAAGGAGCACTGAGACAGTTCGACTTACCGACATATTGTAGCGCGAAGTCACAGTTACAAAGAAGATACACAGACACACGTCACAGGCGCTACGTGTCTGTGTATCTTCTTTGTAATTGTACCTTCCCGCTACAATATGTCGTTAAGAAAATACCAACTTTGCCAACAACAAGCCCTTCGACAGTCGGTCTGTTTCGCTGATAGCGCGTACTTATCAATACACGCTTGAGAGTTGTGTAGTGTTGTGCTGGTTTTAGTTATTGCAC
>NC_051159.1:4080124-4217624 GCF_013339745.2 Dermacentor silvarum
TGTTTCCATCTTCTTCAAGGATATTGTGTTGTGCTGTTCCCGACTTTCTGCCTAATAAGTTAAGGCGGTTCCAAAGTATTCTAGCGGCGGCCTCCTTCTTCTCATGTATTTCTGACAGCCAATGTTCACTTTCGCATTTATTCTTTGCTTGAACTAATATTTGAACCATGTTTTTTTTTTCGCGACATATTTCCCATTTTCTGCCTATTTCATCCTGAGGCAACTGCGCATTTTTTTCCTGCCTGTGTTCTCGTGATGCTTTCTTTCGTCCGTCGATCGTCTCCCGTATCTACCTGTTCCACCGGCTTTTCGGCTTCCCTTTTCCTTTCCAACAACCAGGTTGATTCTCTTTCCTTATTTCTCTCGCCATTACACTTACAAGCTCTATTCCCCCTCCTTGCTTGGCCATTTGTCAAGTTCTTTCTCGACTCTTGTGACTATTTTTGCTATTTGTTCAGCGTTCAAATTAAGACTGGTCGTTATTCGTTCTTTGTTCTCTTTCCAAGCTACATATCCCATTTTCGAAATAATGCGTTTATGGTCACTTCCTATGCTGCTATACCCTTCCTCGTCAATTACCATTTCTTTCAACTTATCATAAATTCCTTGTGTCATCAGGCAGTCATCGATGGCGATTGTCTATTTCCGCCTTCCCATGTGATCTGGCCATCACATTTAGGCACCGTATATTCACGATAACGAGGGTACGTTGCTCACAGAGATCTAGCATTAACCTCCCGTTGTTGTATAACCGTCTAGATCCTGTATGTGGGCATTCATGTCACCCAACAGGAAAATTGCACCCTCATGCCGGAAACTCTTAATATCCGCACTTAGGCATTCCACTAACTCTTGGTTGTTTTCTTTGCAATTTTTCCCTGTCCATAAATACGTCAGGCCCAGCCAAGTTTTCTTTCCACTGACTGTGCCTGATAGCCAAAGATGTTCTTGACACTTTGAATTTGCTCTTTCCCACTTGGCCCCCTGATGTATGAGCATTCCGACTCCTGCTCCCTTTCTTTCCAATTTGGGTCGGTTGCACCCTTCCCAAACATAATTATCAATCATTGGTGGCTCTTCTACGTCTCTAAGGTGCGTTTCTGTAACCACGTAAACACCTATTTGTTCTCTATTTAACTGCTCCTCAATTTCAAACCATTTTTCTTTTCTTCTACCACCCTGCATATTTATGTAACCCATTGCACAGTGCGCTCTTTTCTTTCTCGTTTTTTTTTTTTTGTTACCAGCACTGCAAGTTAGAGGTTCCTCTAAGGGACCTTCTTCATTACTACTTACCCTGGCCTTCAGAGCGCCCGTGGGCCTCCCAAAAAAAGCAACTGCACGACCAGAGAGCCATGCAGTTGCTAGGTGGGGTGATAAAGTTAGTAAATCTGCAGGCGCAAGTTGGAATCAGCTAGCGCAAGATAGGGGTAATTGAAGGCCGCAGGGAGAGGCCTTCGTCCTGCAGTGGACATAAATATAGGCTTATGATGATGATGATACTTTCGCACTTCCCTGTTGACTTCCACAACCTCGAAAACCTCAGCTCACTTTCCAAATCGCCTCATTAATGGCCGCAACTGCTCTGTGTACGTCAATGTCACGCACAGGTACCTCCGGTACAGTGCATACCACAATCTGCACCGGAGGAGAGACCTCGCGTAAGTCGTCTACACCCTTCGCCAAACGCTGGGCTAGTCCCGCCCCTTTCCTGCTCAGCACGTCATTTAGGCCGTCCGCTACTATTACAAGGTTGCGTGCCTGCGCATTCTCCGCGAGTTTTTTTTTCTAGCTCGCTCCATGACATCGCCCAATGTCCTCCCTGGAAATGTCCCTACCGCCACTCTTTTGTCGCCTTTCACCAGCTCCACAATTGCCTCTGAGCACCTAGACAGATTTCAATCATCCGTGATTATGACCTTTTCACTCTCTCCTGCTGACGAGGTCTCACCTTGCTTCCCTTTGTCCTCCTTGTCCGCGTGATTCGGATTTGACAAAGGGCATTGACCCCAGCCTTCCTGCTTTCCCTTAGCGGCAGCTTCAAGGTAGGTGACCCTTCCTCCAGCCGCCCACCCTGCATGTTCCACGCATTCTGTGCGCTTTGTGGGCCCTTCCTGTCCTGTCCCGCCGGTAGCCGGCGTTTCATCATCACTGCCATTTTCGTTCGTAATGGTGGCCCTGTTCAGTTTTTCCTCGGCTGTTCGGAGTCTTTATTCTACTGTCTCCCGTGCATCAAGCTCCACATTGAGTTCATTTCTCAGCTATGCGATCCGTTTTACAAGCTCATCCTGGTCTTCGGCTGCTCGGAGTCTTTCTTCTACTGTTTTCCGTGCATCACGCTCTATATTTAGTTCATTTCTCAGCTCTGCGATCTGTCTTACACGCTCATCCTGGACATCCTCCATTTTCTTTATCCTATCATCGACATCACAGTGTCTGTTGATTGGCTCAGTTTGTCGATTGACTCAGTTGCGATTGGCTCAGTTGTCTGCCGAGGAGGCGAGCGCCATCTGGATGGCGTTTTTTCAAGGACCACCGACTGGGGCGCGCTGCTGTGTGAATGGTAGAAATGCTGGAAAAGGGGTTTGTGTTCGAGTTTCCGCGTAACAGAATTGTTTTCTGGTATATTCAAATTGCAATCGGACACAATCATGCCTGTAGGTTGTGGTTGAGTCGTACTTTACGATTTTTCTGACTCATTTTATTTTGAGAAATTCAATTAGTTCACCAGCGCCTCTGCGCCACGCGGAGGGACTGCGTGGTCGGCGTGGTGCGGGATGATTTTCTTGACCGGACAACGCCGCTGACGCCGACATCGACAGCGGATTTTCAGCGACACTGGGCCCTTAACGCTGTCGCGTTAAAATATTACGACAGTGGTCACAGCGGACATCTTGCGCTAAAGGCAACTATATATAGCGCTAGTTCGCTTCCTGCTGTCTACTGGGACTGCTATATGTATTACAGTGATGCTATCTGAGAATTGTGTGCGCCGCAGATTTACTATTTCTTGCCGATCTTTCTCTCTCTTTAGGTCACTTTTCTCGTTTCCTCGTGCAATATATCAATCCGGACATTTCAATGCGATATCCATTGTTAGCCCACTTCCCCCGCTTTGCTGTTTGCATCATGTTTCCATACTCTTTACTTCGGCGGTCTTTCTAATAAAAACTTCGGTGCTGGTCGGTATCGAACCACGGTTCCTGACCACAGTAGCCGGACCCACTCGGCCACGATCACAAGCTAGGCAACGAGGGATTACTTCTCAGCGTTGGCACGCACCGGTGCGATCTCGGAGGCTACGAGGGTGATTTCGCGCCGCTGTAGATCCCGCAGCCTGTCCTGAGGGAAGCTCAGCGGAGGGGCCCTGCTGCGGTGCACGGTTCGCACGTGACGCGTTTCGGCGATAGCTCTTCCAGGCCACCGCCAATCTTCTCAAGATAAATTAATCTTCTTTCAGCACCAATTATTTGCGTAGTCATCACCTGTAAGAATATAACACACAAAGCTTGCACATCTCACCTTTCTTACAATAACACGAGTTTCATAATTACATAACATTAAACTATTCTTTACCAATCCTTTTGATAAGGAATTTCACAGCACCAAATTACATGTGCGCCACCACTTCAATGCTAATCGCATTAACGACGATAAACATCCCCAAAATATGGGTTCTGCCTGATTCTTTTGTCTTTTCTCTCTCTTTCTCTCTGCGCCTCTTAGCTGCGACATGCGACATTCACTCGCAGTGCCAACATTCAGGACTCACCGATGAGCATCTTCTCTTCTACAGCTCTAGATTTTGAAATTGTGCGAGGCACGTGGGAGGACGGTGGCCACAATGCCAGGCCGAAGGCCTTGCGTTGATGAACGACAGGGAGACAAGAGAACCTCGAATGATACACTTTATTTGTGTCACATGAAACGTCTCTCTTTATTCATTTATTCGTTTTCAATATATATTACACTGTCGAAATAATAAGTTCCATCCCAAAGAGTTCCTAACGACACACACAGTAGGGCAAAGAAAGGAAACGGGCGCCAAAGAGAAAACGTTGGCTGTCATGAGGACAGCAATGAAACACTCGCAAGAAAGAAATTTACATTGGAGAACGCATTGTTATGTGGAGAACACAAGATCAAACAACGAGGACAGAAAGAACAATGGTTAGTGGAACCCACAAGAGCGCGAAGCGCAGCGTGCCGACTAAACCTTGCTCGCCGCTTGTTTTGCCACCTGAGGACCTGCACGCCGTGTTGTTCCTAAGCGTAGAACAGACGTGGCCTCCTTTCAAGAAACCAGTAGATGCGCCGAATATGATGCACCTTTTGTGTACCAGGACAAATAACGTAAACTGCAGCTGTCCTTCCTATTATCCTGCTCGATATAAATTTGAAAATTAAATTGTGTTGGACGTCGAACCCGCGACCTCGCGCTCAGCAACACTGCGGCGGGTATTCGCGTTCAGTTTACTAAGCCGTGTACAAGTTCGTGATAAGCTCGACGAACCTTTCGTTCAGTTCAATGGCCCTTCTGGCAGAATCAACGCTGAGGGTATTCCGAAAGCTTTGTGGACAGCTCTTAGTAGCCAGAGCTCAAAGAAGTCGCAAGGTGCAGTAAACGTAGAGACTGTCAGTCGGTCATTTCCTCAGGAAGCAAATAAGCAGCGGCATTGATTCGTTCGGGATGCGACCAGAGATTCACAGCACGCTAGGCCGCAACACAGTGAAGGTAACGAACAGAAATGAAGAAACGAGACCGCAATGCAGCCGCGATGGCAGTGTATGCGAGCGAGAAACCGCAAACCCGAGACGATCGTCGGTGTTTGAAGCGAGTGAGGGGAAGCGGTGTATCTACAAAGCAGGCCGCTTGCGTGACGCCGTGCGTGTGGAGAGAGCAGGGTGAGAAGGAAGGGAACGGCGCACACGTGACGCAGGCCATCATCACCGACCGCTACAGCTACAGCGCGACGCTTAATGAAGACAAAGCCGGCGGTGCTTTTGAGGCTGGCTGGCTTGACCGGCTGTATGTGTTACGACGCGAGCAGGTGAAAATGAAGGCACTCTCTATAATATAATAATATATTATGTTGCGAATATAGTAGCATCTCTGTCTGTAGTGGTTTATACTCGCGCGCTTCCTCAAAGCGTCGGACTGTCCACAGGAGGGCAGCACCTGTCACTGCGCCTTTCTTTTTTTTTTTTTTTATTCGACATTCGACGCAACGCGAGGAAGCGATCAAGGGAAAAAGAGAGGGTGCGTCTGGGGGAGAATCGGGAAGAGTGCACCACTGCAACGATTTACGGGAGAAAGAATGCGATGGAGCTATCCATCGCCAATTTATGGCACCAGGAAGTAATGCTTGCGAAACATCAATAACGCCAGCTTTCCATTTCATCGGTCGCAATTTTGCCTCGATCAGTGCTTTGCTAGCCAGCTCGAATATTTAGCTCACAACCCCCCTCCTTGTTTCCTTCAACCCATTTTCCTCTCTTTTCCCTTCATTCCCGGTGATCCACGAGCAGAACAAAATCAAGCTATTCACATCGTCAGAAAAAGATAGCCAATTTTGAGCTTTTACACGATCCTGTGGTTCATAGTGTGCAAAATGTTATATGTTAACTACTACGTTAACCTCCCGTCATGCGTGAGTTCACCCTTGTCACACGGAAACCAACTTTAAAGGTTCCGGAGCTTCCTTTTTTTTTTTTTTTTTTTGCTCTGCTATTTCCTTGAACAATCGCCGTCGTTCGGGATGTTCCCGGTTAAGTGATTTTTATTTTATTTTTTGCAGGACTATAGGCTGTGACAGAATGTTCAGTCCATTTCTTTTCTTCCTTTCTTTTTTTTTTCTCAGGAGGCTGAGCAAGTCTCCTAGCCAACTGAACTGCAAGCCATTGTATAAATAGCAGGGTCAACCTGTATCCATTGATTCAGAAGCGAAAGCACTGCCTAATGCAGTGCAAAATTATTAATATTCAATGCCATTTGTTCTGTTGTGCATTCTTTGTAAGACTCGGATTCCGCTGACCGGTGTCCTTCGGGCATAAATTTCACGAATGGGCATAAGACATGTACCTTCAGCTTTATCCCGAAAGTAACAGAACTCATGAAGGAACATTTAGTCCCATATTACCCATTTGCGCTGTACTATACAGCGGGAAGTCATAGTTCCTTTTTTAAACATAATCTCCTTTCATGTGGCTTGCGATAAAGCATTATAGACGAAGACATGTCGCACAAATATCGGTCCTGAAGGCAATAAATCTGATGGAAACGTGCCATCCATGGCGGAATAATGGGGAAAGCGGTTACGCAGGAAGCAGTGATACGAATTAAAAGTTGCTCACGGTCGACATTTCCGAACTGACTTGTTGTAAAGATTGCGTACACTCAGTTCAACGACATAGTCGAAGAAAACTATCAACGCGAATAAAAACAACGCACACGCACAATTTCACCTGTCGATGTGTTACGAACAGACCCGTACTAGTCGGCTAAGCACAAGCGATTTCAGTATGAAACTAACAGTACAGACATTTTCAGGCCTTCAGACACGTTCAACGGTTCTCTGCCACTTCAAGATGCTCAAAGATTGTCCCGCCTATAATACTGCTACTTTACGAACTAAGTTTTTTTTTTTTTTTTGTCGTTTAGGGAAGGCGTCAGAGCGCAACTCCTAAACGCTACATCACTCGCTTTCTTTTTTTTTCTTTTTCATTTGCTGTACTCCGTGGAGGAGAGTGTTGCAGAGAAAGTGCTCACATACTCAGGTACAGGACAGACGCAGACAGAAAGAAAACGCAGCGAAGCTTAAGACACTGTCGCCGGCGATAACAAGCGCTGCTGTGTTCTTAACTCTGTACACGGGGGCCTCCGAGTCCTGCAAGTGCGCTTCACTCGGGCGCTTTTCATCTCTACATGCGCCTTATCCGTTAAGAACAACACATTGCGTACATACAGTATATGTCTCCAACTCTGGTAATGATAAAACGAACCGACCAGTGTGTTGGAGTTAGGTGCCACGTCGATAGCGTCATAAAAGAGGTCAACTTTCCCCCTCCCTGTGACGTCATACGCTCCGTAATGAAGATGTGGTGCGCGCGCGAACAAGCTTCATGGGACGCGCAGAGGGAGGCGGCTAGCTGCGTTAGCGCTCCACCCGTCTGGCATGCATGAACTAAGCGTGCACCGGAAAGGGAGACTATGAAATACAAAAGACAGAGAGAGAGAGAGAGATACAAAGAAAAAAAAGAAGTTCGAATGACGTGCACGTCCTCGTTTATGTGTTTATGGGTGGCATGTTTGTACCAGCATGCTGACGCGTGACAGATGCATGATGAGATGGCAGCGAAGTGAAGGGTGAGTAGCGTGACACAGGTTTCGGATGGGTGAAAACGCGCGCGCAGTTGCAGTTAGCATTTAGCGACAACACGCGCACTATAACAGCGTGGGAAGCGAATGACTAAAAAACAAAAAAAGCGACAAGGGGGGCTGGGATGGATGAATGAGGGCCGAACAGGGGGAACGAGAAGACGACTCGTTCGGACAGAATGAAAGAAATGAAAAAAAAAAACGACGGCGGAGAGAGTAGCGTACGATCACTCGTTTCTTTTTTTTACAGACGTGCGAGCCCTTTCCTGACGACCTGAGTTTTTGGTGCCTCCATGTTGTGCCCATGCTTTATAGAAACTAAGCCTAAAGGGGCTATGAAGGACAACGCTAAAATGTGCGGCGCAAGGGGATCGCTGATTGCACTGCAAACTTAAATAATGACTGGTATTCCAGAAGCGCAACCATATGGTGCAACCAAAAACTGGGTCTCGAAGAACGGGCTGTAGCACTCACTGAATACGCAAAGTATACACAAAGAAAGTCAAAATGAGCAGAACAGGTGAATGAAAAGTAAGATGGCATACAATGTACATTTATTCACGTCATGTCATGTCATAAAACGAACATTCACGTTTGTGCTTCATAAATAAGTGAGCATATAACATTTAAAAAAAAGGGACATGTTACCCCGTAGGCTGTCTAAAACATCTAAACCTTTCACCGAAGACTTTGTAATTTTTAAGAAAGTGAGAAAGGATGCATTGTACAGCAACAGAGCACGGTAGTAGTCTTCAAAAACGTTTGACGTTTCCTTTGTCCGCAACTACATATTTCAACGATGTATCATCGCTCAACGAATCGCTGCGCCGCATAACGACAAGCAGGAGATATTTTCGGAGGCCGACACTCGTTAACAGCAATCCACGAAACAACCTGGTCTACACCGACGAATTGAGCGACCAGGCGCCGTGCACACTTCTCGCGCGCGCGGACGCTTTAGTCTACCACTCGAATACGCTGGGTGCTCTAGTCCAGGGCCGCGCGACAGAATCGCAGTCCCAGCCAAGAATTAACTTGGCATAACGTAGACTGGCTGACTCACAGCCATGGTGCGTACTCTGAGCATAGGGAACATTTAGGTATTACTCGCAAGCGCGCAGGTAACAAGTGCGCAGATTTACGCGAATAGACCGATTGCACGACGAGTACTACACTACACCACCGCTGCTACACGACACCATCACTGCCACAATAACTGCCGGTAGTAGTCCTTAGCAATCGGCTGATGACTTCAGCCCTGACCTCCACCTCCCCTGCAACCCCCCCCCCCCCCCCTTTCCTCCTCTTGTTTTTTTAAAGCGTCTTAACCGTCGGTACGAAGAGGCGGGATAATAACCACAAAGAAATTTTACAATTTGAGCAGCATCGGAGAAAAACGACCCCCCCCCCCCCCCCCCCCGTCCCGAATAATCTGCATTCAGGTTCCCAATGCAGCTCGTCAGCGCTTTACTCAAGCTAGGCTGGGCACTATTATTTTAGGTGGGCAATGTGACAGTGAAGGGCAGGCAAGCACTAACCACCAACACTTTAACTAAGAGCTTAATGTTGCTTTCAGCGTAGGTACAGCGGGAAATGTAGTGGTAAATACAGGCACCATGGTGCTGAACTGCGCATGCGCTATGGATGTGCCGATATCGCTCTATTCCGCCGTGAAAGCGTCCCGGCAAACAAACACGTGCGTGAAGTGTTCGCGTGCAGAAGAGACTTCACAGCGAGCTACAGTGGACTTTACCGGCAGGGCTCTCCTGACTACTACGTCCGTCGCGGCAGAACAAGAACAAACATGGCGGCGACGCTCTCGGCGAGCCCGCCCGGCGGGCGAGAGCAGCAAGGCACGTGCTCCACCACACATGACGAGAAGTGTGCGCGAGCGCCTGGCAACCCCCTAGCACCGATCGCAACGCCCGACACGGGCGCGTTGGCGTCCCTGAGCAGACGACCGAGAACAGAGACGAGCACAACCTCCGGCTCTCCGGGGCGTTGTCAACAAGGAAGCAGACAAAACAGGATTCGAGAACACAGGACAAACGGCACTGACGTAGAGGCTTTCGAAACGGGGCCCGCAGAAATACGGTTAGTGTATCGTCGCATGAAAAGGGAACAATAATATATCGTAATAATAATATTATAATAAAAATGGTAGTAATTACACATCTATGGAGATCGACCGGTCGCGAAGGTGCGCATTATGTACAAGGGGCAGCCCAGAACTCTTCGTGTTTCCTCTGTATATAATACGGGGTGTCGTGTAAGATATCACATTATTGCTTCTCTCGCTCAGCTTCTGTTCTTTTTTTTTATTCATTCTCTTTCTCTCCGTGTATGATTACCTGGGAAGCGGACGTATACGGCCTCCCAGCGTCAAAAAAAAAGATAATACAAACAAAATTTCTTGGATGAGCTTCGCGACATGTCTACCTGGTAATGATTCCTTATGTACAGCGCTAGGTTTTGCCTCGTAATCTTTGCGTGTGTGTGCGTGTATTTGCGTCTGTTTTCTGTGTTTCTGTATGTGCCCGAGCTTCTTTTTGACCTTCTTCCGCGGAGTTAGCACGTGATTTTTTTACCTCTCTTACAGCGAGGACAAGAACTTGTGAAAACACGAATGGCTTAACAAGAAAACGCCCGACACCGAACAACGTCTGCGCGAAAGCGAGGGAACAGGGAAAGGAACAAGTTAAGAAAGAGGTCAATAATCTCAACAACGCGCTCTAGGGACAAAGCGTTGATCCGAAACCGCACCACCATGTGATTCTTTGTTCCCTCTCCGTGTCTGTCACACCGCTGCGCCTCGACCTCCGTAATTAAGAAAGCACCATCACCTTCGGGCTCGGAAACGACCAGCCGCGTTCCTCAACTGCTTTGTGCACGATAACCAACAACTGTCTCCGTTGGCGGACACACTACAACACTACAATCATGGTACGGCCTTTCTCTCGACGCGCCCAGTCGACGCCACACCGTACGCACTTTTTGCGATAGCTGCAAGTTGCACATGGGGCCCCCCACAATCGACCAGAAAAATTGGTGGCAGTGTTGTCGATTTGGGAAACTGCGAGTGGAAATGAAACAAGATGGCGGCGATACGCGGTGCTCGAGCTGTGAACGTGATCCGATGGCTGACTCGGCCTTCTGAGCTACGCTAGGATGACGTAATGGTAACGACGAAAAAGTACGCTGCCTTCGAAGGAGCCTCGGCTGGTTTTTGAGCTAGAGGTCTGCGTCAACGCTCGTCACGAAGACAGAAAGAAATATGCTGACTACGCCAAGCGGACGAAAGAACTTGCACGACTCTTGAATGGAAAAAAAAATAACGATTGTTTCTTGGTAGAAGAAAGGATCCGAGCTTGAATACAATATTGACTAAGCAACCTCCATTCTCTTTGCAAACTCATATTGGTACAGGGGAGGTGTAAAATGAAAATTTGTCCTGATTTATCTCGTTTGCGCACGCACAAGTTAAACGAAAAAAAGACACCTAGTGTCACACGCTTTTCTACTAAATTTGAAAGAAAATTCATTACAACCAAACAGCACTGAGCACACCAAGCCACTGTCAACTGAACAGGCTCAGATACGCCAAAGACATGTACAAAATCAAACAGGCCTGAACAATCAGCTGTATTCTCAACAAAAAAGAAGATCGACCAGAGTTCATGCAGATTAGTGGTCCTTAAGCTACGACAGCAATTCATCCTGTAATCCCCGACACTCATAGCAAGCTTCAAATTTTGCATAACATCTCTTCAAGGGAAAGCACTTATCCGAACATAAGAGCAACAGATAGAAATAATCTTTTAAGCCTGCTATTAACGAGGCGGACAGGGAAAAGGGGGCTCCTGAGAACGATGTGTCTTCTCCGGTAGTTCCCTTATCAGCAGAAGCAAAATCAGCTTCCGTAAGAACATCCCACAGCATTCTAACGTTGCCTTTGCCGCCGGGTAATAAATCGCAGAAACAACGCTGATATCATGAGGCAATTGCCACTCAAGAACGTGCTTCCAGCACAGCTGCCATTTTGTCAGATTGATGTTTCGCACATCAGCACGGACATTTTTCGCGCAAATACCGAGGAGGAAAGCACCTCAGCTACGAAGTTGGTGACCAGAGGCACACAACCACCGACAGTGCTAAACTAGCGCACCATACAACAGCCACGAGTTGGCGCCTGACGCCGCGTTGGATCAGCGTCGCATTTCTTGAAATGACAATATAAAATTAGACGAAAAAAACAACAAGAAAGGAAACCGCTCTGGTCATGCCAAAACATGTGTTATCCCGGCGTAGCCAAAGCCGGGGTCGTTTGTTGGGACGCATGCCGGCAGCGTACAGTTGCAACATGTGAGGGTGGGGATGCAGACGGCATCATTCGGTCCGCTGCTCAAAGCTACGTCATGTGCATCAAAGTCAGCGGGACATTTCAAAAGTCTTTCCGAAGTCCACTAAGTTGGGGTCGAAAGGCACACTGCAGCGGGCTCATCCCGGGCACGTAGCAGCTACAACGGGCACCGATCCCCAGGTAAAAAGCAAGCACGCTTGCCGGCGAGCTACCAAGGTGAAAACTTGAACCAAGAGTGCCCCGAACTGCTCCGGAGAAGACACGACCGTTTCCAGCGGGTTGCCTGAAACCAACGTCCGCACAGGGGGCAGCCCCGGCCGTCGTCTGGGCAAGCAGCCGGTGCTGCCCAGCACAGCCCTATAAGCTAGGCTTTCCCCGCAGCCAGACAAGCTTCACAGTGAAGCGAGCACCAAGCGAGCGCTGCTGCGACGGCGGGGCGAGCGACGGCCGGATGATGACGGAGTCGAGAGAGGCCTTCTGCACCGCAGGATGAACTCGTCGTCGAGAACGATGCTCCTCAGATGTCGACGGAGAAGAGCTCCTTGTGGAGGGCGGGGAACTCCAGGTGGGGCACGGTGCGGCGGAACTTGGCCAGCGCGTCCATGTGCAGTAGGCTGACCTCGCGCAGGCTGGGCAGCTTGGCGAGCAGGCAGTCGAAGGCGCTCACGTCGCCCTTGTACGGCTGCTCGTGCGTCTTGCCCAGCTCGTAGCGCAGGGACTTGAGGATGGCCGCGTTCAACCGCTGGATCTCCGAGACGCCCTTCAGGCCCGGCCGGTCTGCGCCATACGAAGCCACGTCACACCTCACACAGCAAGTGCCCCACTGTTAAAAGGAACGCTGTAATGCGCGGCTCTCTCTGGTGTTGCTCTAGCTGCCAGTGCCGGCTGAGACTATGTCAATGCACTGCAGTGGTTTATAGAATAATGCCGGCGCCAACAACCACAAGTCATCTGCAGCAAAATCGTGAGACATTACGCTTGCGGCAATTCGCCCGTGCTCTACACTTATATTTTCCACTTAACTGTGGACCACACTGCACTTATAGACCGCAATAATGATAGCTCCAAAAAGATATGTCGACCCGCTCATAAGTAACTCGTGAGTCGTAAACTTTAGGTGCATCAGCTACATCGCGTTCGTTGCTGATGATTGGTACAGCGAGAAAACAAAGAAGAAAAACACATTACCTTTATATATGCTGGGTCCTTGAAGTCAGAATATAAGTAATTTTATTAAAAAGGCTAGGTTAGCTGCACAAATGCTACTTCCAGAGCTGGTTCATGCGCTTTGATAGACACACTTCTTTCCCATACAAGTAGAATAAGCAAATAGATAACTAGCAAGGATTTCACGACTATGACATATGATTATATTATGAACTTGAAGACAATCGTATTCGAGGGCAACTCTATTTGATTCGACACTTTCATAGCAAGTGCGTTACGAGATATCTGTAATCAAATTTAACGTTCAATGCGCTAAGTTTACATTCATAAGCGCCATGCAAGACCACGCGATCAGTGTTCTCCAAAGCACTCACTAGGTGTCACATCATCATCATAAAAGTTTGCAATCCATCACATGACATTTCTCCACCTATCTCTCGGTCATTTATATTTGGTACTTTTAAATATAGGTTATTCTTGCCGATGAAACGGTGGCTATTTGGAATATCCATGCTTTTCGCGAGACTGCATTTTATTCTATAAATAGGAGCCATCTTGTCTAGAGTAACTACTTCAGCTGTTTTCACTAACTACCCTCTAAAATGCTGACTGGGCTCCGAAGGTTGAAAGAAGAAATGTGCGCAGTCTTCTGTCTCGCAAGTTAGCACAGCCACCGCCAGCGTATCTCGGGGAGTGCGCATGCGCAAACTGAGATGCGTGCGTCCTCGAAATGCGGATGTCACTCACCTGGAGCCAGCAGCACGTAGGCCGAGTAGAGCGCCAGTTCCGTTTCTGTCAGCTTCATCTCGGCTATGCTCCGCACAAAGTTGAAGGCATTATTTACAAGCTTGATCTCTTGGGTTTCTGCGCAGGAAGAAAAGATACATTGGGTCATCACCAGCAGTTCACAACGGGTTCTCCACAGCGAATCTTCTTACACACCTCACACACACCTTTACTTTAGAAACGGCGGTTAAAGTGAGAAAGGAAAACTATCCAAGATCACAGCAGAAGCACAACCATACATGGACCCTAAGGAGTTGCGGTGCCGACCACAAACAAAACAGTATTCAGCTATAATGCGTTTTACGCAATCGGCCATAAACAAGTTGTCATCTGTTAAACTTCACCGCAATGCACCAGCAAACTCAATGAGCAGCATTCTCAAAAATTATATTTCAGAAATCGGCCGAATTTCAACAACGTTCAGTTAGCAACGTTGAGCATCCTTCTAATAACCTGCACATTTAACGCAGTAAGCTTGCTTGCAGCTTGCTTGCTGCGCAACAAAACGCTCGTATAACGATTCACGGAAGTTACGACTAAGTGCCATAAATGCGTATATTATTAGAATTGAGTACCCTCTGAACGTCGCTAACTGAACGTTGTTGAGATTCGTCCTATATTTTTAAATACAATTTTCTGAAAATGCTGCCCATTTAGTTGCGTTGGCGAATTTCGGTGAAGTTCGACAGATGGTCGATTGGGTAATTTCCAAAATGCCTTGGTATTTGAAACTTTATTCCGAATGCGTAAAACGCGCATACAAAAGCTTGAAAATTCAACGGTTAGCTAAAAAGGTGTGTTCCTTGAACTAGCGTAAATCGATGTTATCACTTTGATGAACGCCCCTATAACTGGGCTTCTACACTTCCAAAATTCGGCCTCTGAGTGCTCCACTTCGGCGTAAGAAATCGTGCACAGCGAGACATCGCAGACCTTCGCACCAGATGCTGGTTTCCTTTCGAGTGCTTCTTTTCCCATTACCTGAGGATCGTTTCGAGTACACGAAACAGGCCCTTGTTGGCTCCTGACTATCAACAGTTGGCACTATGTACTTTGGGAAGTGGCGAGCAACAAGCCATGACACGAACAGCTGACGATTTGCATCCTTTTTGTGAGAGCGAAGCCAGGAGTTCAAGACGACGATGCAATTTTGGAAAGCTGGTTGCCTGTACACACATGTAGTGCTATACTGTGTCGCTGTCATGCAACATCAAAATAAAAATCATGCAGTGAAGCGGAACTAACGTATGCGCAGCGAAGCCGAACTTGTGTTTGTAGGATTCATAAGGGTTAAAGGGGTTCTGAAACAGTTCTTGAGCATTGTAAGAAAACGTTACCTATCTGCCGTAGAGGCTGCTGTGAACATGTGAACGAATATCACTGCACTGCGTGCAGTAGGGAAATTACAGTATACTGTAAAACACAGCGAAAAGTCGCTTGTTCTCACTTCCGCAATGTCGTCATGCAGCGTCATCGAAAACAGCTGGCCCACCATCGCTATTGGCTTATTTCGTGATCGCGAGAGCATTCTCAGTAATAAATAATTGCTAATTTGAGTTAAATAAATGAAAGATACATATGTATGCGATTTTAAAAAGACAGGAAAATAATTTAATCATTTCACTGCACGTAGCTGCGCCTGCTGCGTGTGAACTCCGAGACGGCAGCGGCTTGCTGTGTAGCGTATAGTCTACCGAGAAGCTCAACTTTTGGCTCGGGCTTTGCCCTCTTGGCTTCTCCGCTTTGTAGCTTCCAGCGCGCTCGCGAAGATGAAACGAGAGAGAAAGGCGGGTATCGGTACGATAACTCCACTTATAGTTGAAGGATTCGAAGAATGTTTGCTGCATGAGATTCTTCATACAACGTCCTTTAATAGTGAGGCCGTTCTATGGTTAGGTCGAAAAGTGTTTCAGGGCTCCTTTAACAGCATTGGAAAACTGTCCGGCTGTGTGTCTTATGCCCGTAATTATCTAATTGGTTCACTTAGGGTGATTATAAGGGCGAAATTGCGACAAAGAGCCACGCAAAGCCCTCCATCAATATTCACCTGCCCAGTCTGCTAATGCAGATCCACTTTTTGTATTCTTGGCTTCGACGATCTACATGTCCGCATGAAGAACATCCAGGGTTAAGTGGCTCGAGCATGACATCAAGAAGCATCTAAAACTGCCGTGAGGCGGAGTCACTGCATTTGCATGTATAGAAAGCTTGCGCAGGATGCTCCGTGAACGAAGGCGGAATATTTCGGCAAACCCAAACATCAAGCACTCTATCTAGACATGTTTTAAACAAAGTTCTTTCAGTCAATTATGAAAGAATAACCGAGCACATTTTGTACCTGGCGAAGTCTTTGTTGAGATGAGATGTCACTGGCTTTCACGCATTCTGAAGAAAATTGTATTGACCAACTATTAACAACGCCGCGTATCCTAAAAGGCAAATATTTCGTGGACATAGCCAAATTCCCTGCGTAAGCCGGTATATCCCACTAGTTCTCCCACTCACTCTACTAGCACCATAAGGTGCAGACAGCGCAACTCCCGGCGAAGGTTTGGTGATAACATTGCGGCTAGCGGCCCCTCGAAGGGGGCGTGGAAGCAGAGTTGTGTCATGTGCGTCTCGCTTGCAAAATCAAAGAGTTTTATTTCTAAGCAAGGCGTCTCCCTATGTCTGACAGTAGCTGCCTCGGTTTACACGCAGGGCACATGAACACTATTTTAGCGACGCTGTTGAAGCCATAAGTGCAGTGGGGACTCTCCGCTCCAAATATGGACGAAGAATTGTCGAGAAAGCCATCGGGAGTTCTCGTACTGCAATACGGAGAGGATGTTCGTCAAGTGTACAGTGATGTGTAGGCAAAAGTATAATTATGTGTGGCGTGTGTACATCAAAGTAATGTGGCGTTCTGTGGGATGTTCATTAGTGTGTCATTTCAGAACTATCCAGCATATCAACGTGAAAACTTGTAGGTATGAAGTGTGCATTTGGACACACGTAACAAAATTAAATGTTGTGTGTGTTTTGGGTACGCCGTAATAAATTATCAAATTTGTGCTAATCGGGAGTTCTTGTTTCATGTCGCGGGACTAAAACATTTGCTGCTTGAGAACTACTTGACACATCGAAATGAAACATCGTATGCGATCAGAGGACATGCTGGAGAAATTTCCGTTGTAGGTGTACGAGGCCTTTTTCGCTGGAAACATGTTTCATTGAAATTCCACCAGACGTGTTGTGTGGCTAGTTGGCTTGCGGTATGGAATAAAATTCTAAAGGTGCTAAAAATGCACGGAAAAGACAAAGGACAGCACAAGACAAAGAACAGCTGTATTCTGTCTTGTCTGTGTTTTTAAGCGTTTTGTCATTTTAGTTCGCTTGTTTTTACAAACCACGGAGGCACCCCGCGACAGATTATCTACGACAAAATTCAGCGCATAAGAAAGAAATAAAAGAAAGCTGTTAAACAAGAATCCCGTGAAAAAGGCATCGGACGAAGAACTGCAGGAACTCCCTACAACTGAACGTGCCTACCGTTAAATTCTTATTCAAATTTGTCTGTTACCTCAGCGCCAAGGAGGACATTAGAGGGAGTTTTTCTTGTGTTGCTGGTCAACGTTTCTCGAGCAGTCTTTTGCATGCTTAAAGTGTCATTTCATCGTGAATTGGTGCACCCACACTGTTTAATGTGCATCACGTAAGTTCACCTGATGCTAAATATTTCATTAAACTATTCTTTAAAGCTAGCGTATTTTTGAGGTTTCCAACGAAGAGACGAAGGGATGTAGCCGCTAGGATTGTCACTCTCCCGCACTGTCACGTGCACCGTCACAAAAACATCGAAAGCCGCTCACCTTGCGTGATGAAAGCGTCCATCGGAAGCAGACTGTCGTTGTAGAGCACCGATCCCGTCGCGACGTCGAAGTACCTGCTCATCCTCAGTATGCACAACTCAAAACTCCCTGCAACAAAGACAGCGGTACCGGCCGTTAGCAATCACCGTCACAAACTATATTAACTATGATCTCACTGTAGAAGTTACAGTGTATGGGCTGCTCATCTTTCACGTTCCTTCGTTTCCTTCTCTTCGATTCCTCCGAGTTCGCGCAAGGGCTGCGACGGTGCAGAGCCTCACACCGAAACAGGACAACTAGGAACGTAAAGCGCGCTTCGCCTCAAGCAACGTACGCGTGCGGAGAAGCAGCGCTGAAACGTTAGGGGGAAATAAGAACGTAGAGTTTCATACAACATATGCTAGCGGGAGCAACTGTCCTTAGGGGCTGCCGTTATGGCGCATGAACTGGCGCAGGTGCGGTGCGCTTCTCACCATGCGTGTCTCGAGCTTGACTTGTCATCCAGCTCACTAAGCGGGAAATGCAAATTCAGCCTCTGAAATCTGCCGCTCAGCATTCTGAGCAGCTCTCAAGGCAATGAATAGCAGGAAAGTCCAAGACTCAATTACCCGCGGCGGCTCAAAGTATACATCAGATAACGACACACTCTCAGCGTTCGTCAATGTCTCAAGAAATTTCTGCATAGCTTCCATCAATGCTTAAAGTGAAAGGTTTTGTTGCTATGAATGAGTGTTGTGAGGCGAAGAGATGATAATTTAAACTCAGGAAATGTTGAACTTAGACAAATTTAACGTAGAGGAAGTCATACACGGTGTTCACAATCAAAGGGTTTCTCTCATTTTTCTCGCTTTGTATAGTGCATAAAATAAGGAACTTCTTTTCTAAATAAAGAACACCGGCGCACTTCTCGCAATTCCCGCAGAGGCTGAAGGATTGTAACGCAGGACTCACGTAATATTTGTATGAAGCTCTACTAATACGAATGTCTTTGAACAAGTTAGTTATGATGCCCAGCCACGTTAATAGAGAGAAATGAAGGAAGTAAATTAGCGCAGCAGAGGTAAAAGAACCACCCACCAACCAGAAATAAACTGAGCCCTAAAAGTGACAGTCGAAGTAAAAGCTCATATAAGACAGCCGTGCACATGCGAACAAAGGACAACACAGTGCATGTTGGTTTACCAAGGCTACAGCATTTCACAGGATGATACTCTGATTATGAAAGACAAACGTAAACAGTAGCCGCCAACGTACGAGCGAATGAGAAGCATGCAGCAGTGTATTGTACTAGTGCACATATTACATATTGTTTTACACATATTTATATATTTGTTTACAAGCGGACCATTTGCTTACGTTTAGGGGCTATCCACAGTTTTTCAACAAGTACTGAGTTCGGTATTTGTAATGTGCTGCAAACACAAGCTCCGCTGTTGACGCTCACTTTGCAGTCATTCAGCACGCCTTTGTTTGTAAAGCTGCCGTGCTTAAGATCTTTTATGTATTCAGTACAGCAAGGACAGCCTGCAGCGTCTCAAAAAATTACTGCTCATGCTTGTCGCGGCTTAGTTAGGCACAACTTTCCTGTGAGTAAATTAAATCCAATGCCAAAGAGTGACACACCTGCTTTCAGAAGAACGATCTGGTCATCCTGGGAGAGCTTCATGAATCCAGGTACCATCTTGGCAAACTCGATTATCTGCTGGATGATCTGTGTAAGCTTCTGCGCGCAATCAAGCCACAGCTCCTCGTGTGCCTAGATGACAAGACGTGACAAGTGTGAGTGATCTGTGCAATAAAGCAAGGCACGGTTCTAGATGACACCACTGGTGTCATCATCATAAGTGATATGAGAACGCTTTCGTTCAAAAAAAAAATAGCAGCCTCCAATCAAACCATCTGCTAATGCTTCAAATTAATATGTTTTTCTTTTGTAAATATGAACACATTTGAAATAGGCTAATGTGAATCTGCATCTGAATTTAATTTATCCGTTCTTACAGTTTAATATTCGTTAAATAACTTTTTGAGTATAACATTAGAGCAATGTTCCATGCAAAAATTCCTTTCAAATACCAACCTATGCCCCCTTCTTATATCAAATCATTTTCATCGTTTAAGCTATCTATTAGAGCGGACACTATGAATATATTCATTAGTATTAAATATATTAAGCGGGTGGATTCAGTGCTAAGCATTAGGCATGCTGCAGCAGCACGAGCAAATAGACATCACCCACCATCGTAACCATGGCTTCGGCTAGACGCTTGGTTCTTCTTAGAACGGCACAAAACAAAATAGGCAAGGACACAAGGAAAAACAGATACGGCTTGACTCGGCGCTGACTTCCCACGTATTCTGAGTAAGTTTCAGCTCAAAATATTTACTGCAGAAGGCCAGAGGCTCAATAACTCATTCCAAAGCTTTATTTATCAGTTTTTGCCGGTCGCTCATCAAATGTCATGCAAACCTCTAAAGAATTTCTTTTTTTACACTGACAACGTGCAGAGCCAAGAACTTTGCATGATTGATTCAAGAAATACTTGAGCAGACTCTTGCAATGTGTCGATGCCGCCTCAACCACTCAAGCACTCATTTCTTGGTACAGTCTATTGTTGCTCCAGTGCAAACATAACACTTCCTACTGTGTTCCAGTGAACATCAGTGAGCGCCAGTTTTCAGCTCTGCACCTGTGCACGACTACACCATCAAGCTGATTTTTCCCGAAAAGGTAACCTTGGACAAGTACTGTCTTAAAATAGAAGGCAAGAACGGCCAGAAACACCGAGGCTCTCTTTTTACCATCACTACGTAAGCACATCATACAGTAGCACAAAAGCTACTCAAATGTGTCCTTCAGAAATCACCAAGGTTGAGGAAGATCCACAAACGGGAAACTTGAAATCCACAATAAAGTTGCACCAACATCGATGTAGTTGCATGTCAGCTCTATATACAAATGCTAATACAACTACCACGTTAGTTCGCGCAAGAGAAAAAGAAAGGCATCTTGGGAAAGTGACAGGACGGTAGACAAAGAGTGTTATGGCGACAGTTGTATTGCCCGCTTGTGTAATACAGCACACGAGTAAGCAGTCTACGCAGCTGAAATGTAACCAATGGAAGTCAGCGTTCGTCAATGCCGTATCTTTCCCTTCGTTTGTCACGCCTATTTTGCCCTGTGCCGTTCTAATGACGTCACCCACCATGTTTTTGTAGAGCATGACGCGAGAGATGTCTAGCGGCTTCCTCGTCAGCTCCTGTATCTGTTCCGTGCTGTAGAGGCAGGTGCGGTTGTGCGCGTCCGATACAGTCTTCGCGAGCAGATCTGCGCAGCACGCCAGAGAAAGCACGTCAGCCTCAGTGAAACAGCGTCCCGCAGGGCCGCTGATTCACACATCACCGAAAAAAACACGAACAGTGTTCGCTCTGTGATCATGGTTGCACACACGCGAGTTCTTTCACTCTTCTTTCACTCTTCTATGATTAATAGCCTACATTTTCATCAGGTATATGTTGGCAATAATAAGGTATAATGTCATCAGGTATAACGCTAGCAAGAACTGCGGCTTTTCTTTACAAAACGTAGCTGGGCATGGTAAGTTATGGCATCCGTTGGTCTTAATCCAAATTCAAATTAATACAAACTCGTTTTTACTTTGTCCAGCAGCACAATCCACATAAGCGATAATATACAGACAAGCGTCGCAAAGTGAAGGACTGCAGAATAGCTGTCGGTTAATCATGGCGTGTTACATTATGGGCATTGCACGTGCCCATTGCGCGGAGGCATATCCTTTGATTCCACAAAAGCAATGCAAACGTCGCCGTAGCATGAACAGAATGCTATTCGTCTGAGCTAGTTGGTCCTTAACTAAAGGGGCTTTAAGAGCTGAAGTGAAGACAAGAAACAAAAACAAGTGGCCTTATTTGTGTCTTAGTTTAGTCCATTGCCCACAGTTAAGCTTTTAGACTACTTGCAGCATCTACAGAAACTTTCCAAACAAAGAAGCCGTACAAAGAAAGAAAAAAAGAAGGAACACAAGGAATATCGAGCTACACTGTGCTCTTTTGTGTGCAACCACTATATATAACACATCTTCGTCGCAGTTTTGCAATCTGCAAAACCGACACACACACACACACACACACACACACACACACACACACACACACACACACACACACACACACACACACACACACACACACACACACACACACACACACACACACAACGCCTTAATACAATGCATTCCACTCTGCTTGCAAAGAATCACCAGCGGAACTACTTTTCTCTGTCAAGTCTATTGCATTATTGGCAACCACAGCGCCAACAAGGTGAGCTTGGTGGTGCCATTTACTCAACTCAACAACGAACAGTGAAAATAACGTCGACACAGAATTTGGACACAGCCGTTGTACGAGTATACAAACGTGCGTGTTCGTGTGTCTGTGTGTGAGCGTAGGCCTGCACGGGAGAGCATTCCTTTGCAGGAACGTGTATATGTGCGTGCAGGCGTGTGCATGCTCTCGTAGCTGCTATGTTTATCGCTTGCAACGCTTGCAAGCGTCCTTGTCACGCGCTACGCTTCAGTCAATCAAAGTTGCGCTCATAATGTTTGACACGTCGATGCTTCTAAAAACATATAACGCAATTAACATATAACACAACATACATACTGCTGCATATCGCATATACTTTTTCAAAAAGTGGTCTCGATGGATGCATTATGAACGAGGATATTTTAATATTGTAAGATTCTCTGAGATGACTTTTAGAGCACGTAAATCAGCACATGTCCAACGAGCATGATGTGGCTATTTAGGTGAAGTACGCTGCAGGAGGAACGAGGAGGGTAACAAAGGAAAAATATAACAACAGCGTGCTTATAAACGAAAAAAAAAGCACAGTGCAGACAAAAAAAGGCAATCGACTACATCATAAAACGTCTCACTTTATTCACTGTGCACCGCTTTGGGAAGTACACCTTGCCACGTAACTTTTTAAAGTGGGACATAATAAATTTTTCTTGTGCTGGAGTATGGCAGCGGCGTATCTCTGAGACGTCACGTTGTGCAGTTTGTCCGTACGGCAGTAGATAAGAACAGAAATGTTCACCAAGCTTCCCCCTTATCGCTGGTTCGTGCGGCTTGAGCATGTCCGTATCATTACATATCTCGCTGGCTACTTACCATTTCTTCTTTGATACAGACTGAAATAGTATCACGCTCAATTGAATGTGGTCAAAATGTCAGAGAAACGAATCATACAAAAGTAAGCTTAGGGTGATGGTGGGCTTAAGCTCTAGGAGCTGGCACGCTTGTCCTAAATATATATTACAGTCAACGACCGATTTTCCGGACGCCCGATTTTTCGGACATGCCCGATAATTCGGACGCCTTCGCGGCACCGCCACGTACCCTACAGAGTAATGTATAAGAACGTCTGAACTTTCGGACGGAATAAACCTTCGCCGTCCGATTTTCCGGACTTCTTGCCATGGCCGCAGGCCCGAAGCAGCATTAATCATAGCAACCTACGCAGCCGTAGCCACCACCGCAGCTGCGCTAGGCCTCGCTACTTCGACGTTCGCTACCAAACTTCTTGCTGTTCATTACCGTGTTTTTCATTTAAACAATTCGCCGCTGTGAGCTATGGCGCTGAATCCACCTTTGTAATCCTCGCCAATGTCTTGGAAGTTCGGAAAGCACGGCGCGTTGCATAATGCCGGTTCCCGAACGTCAGCTTCGCCTCACTACAGCAGTGTTAAGCAGTGAGGCATACCAACGGCGGGATGGGGCAATTGTCATGGGACACCTTATTCCTTAATTACACACGCTTGCACCCACCGTCTCCTGTCACTGTGCGAGCACCGATACGCCTAATAAGTGTACTGGCAGGCCTCTAGAGCCATTTCGGACGTGCCTGTAGCGATTTGAGTCCTTGGGGGCAGTAAAAGGCATGCATTCGTTTTTTCGGACTACCCGATTTTTCGGACGTTTTCGCTGCCCCTAGGGAGTCTGAAAAATCAAACGTTAACTTTATTGTTTAACATGTATTGTTCAGTTTGCCTTATTGTCTATGGAAAATCATCTGCTGTACAGTACAATGAATTTTTGGTGATTCGCATAATACGTGGACTGGGGTAAACGCGTAACGTATTTGGTGACATCACGAGAATACTCATTCCATAACTGTCCTCAATATACTGCGTGTAGAAGAAAACAGTGGGAACGCCGCCGTAAAGGAATAGATACGGAATCGCATTTAACATTGGCACAGGAAAGGATCCAACAATATCTACCGAACACGTCCAAACTTGCTCGTCTTTTTACATGAAGGAACCGAACTATCTGGAAGCACTTTACTGATGTGCTTCCTTAGAACAACGCAGCGTCTATGCAGCACTGCCTAAGGAAGCAAGTTTGATGCCATTATTGGTCCTTTGTGAATTCGACAACGAATGACCAGTTTATTCTATGTAAATACAAAAGCCATGTAACATCGCCAGCTACATTGCCAGTAGCCTTCCTTCATCTGACTACAAAGATCGAGACATGTATGAAGTATCAGGAGGAAAACCACTGCTCACGGGAAAAAGATATGTTTATAATGGAAACTTTGAACTTACCTGCGCAGCTGGCATGAGCTAAAAATTTCTTTCTATGCATTTTCTATTCACTGGTGATGAGTGATTAGACGGTCTCAGCATAACGTAATGTTATTGATCTGCTCCCACAAAAAAAAAAGAAGTCGATACACAAAGTATGATTAGTAACTATATAACAACTATATAATAAGTGTATAATAAATAAATAATGGCAGCAGTCCTGGGCACACGTTTGCCCTAAGTTGTAGCGTTACAACTGGCAGTGGTATTTTGAAAATTCAGCATACGGAGCTGAGATAGCTTTGGACATGGGACACGACGGCCGCCTTCGAAGCGAGAACCACTAGTTACATAACAACCGCGTCATAGTACATGCAGTGCATGGACTCGTTAACCTAAGATTTCAGGTGGTGCATTCACGATATGTGCAACCTCACTTCTCGGATGCGTGATCACTACGCGCTAATCTCTGGGTAAAGGCTCAATTTTGGGCCCTAGGCACAGCTGAACGGGACGACATTTTTACCATGACCGGAAACCTGATGCGTGGCGACGTTAATTTGTGTCTCTGCAGCACGTCTGATTTCCGATGCTTTTGTAAAACCCTGAAATGTTTTTAGAAACGTTTGCCGAGAATTTCCGTTTTCGCCAGCTCGTTTCAACGGTTCCGTAACTTGATCTCTTCGAACGTAGGAGCCCTATCTGTATCGCCCGCCACAAGCTCAGCTCTTGTCGAAAGGACGGAATCTGCGGTCCTTTCGTTTCCTGCACTCATGGCGTCAGAAGGTTGCATTTAAAGAGGCCATGCCAACAAATTTTCGAGCTTGAATTATGCACTGCATGTTAAACGGTACGCCTCCCACAGCAAGCCGGCAGAATTTATCGCATTCGGTGAGGTAGAAAATTTGAATTATTCTTTTATGTCGCAGTGGAACTGTACAGCAGTCTTGCAAGACAGAGTAGTGACAAAATGAATTGGCAACCCCGGGAACGACTTCCTAGAGCAACAGAAACCGATCCCGAAGGCCACGCTTTTGTGTACTGCAACACCTGAAGTGAAGGAGCTGGAAATACGTCATCGCCGCCATGTGTTGTTTTGTTTTTGCGTGTACGCCTCGGCGATTTGATTCTGCTTTTTATCACGCGAGTGAAGGGATTGCGGGTAAAATTCAACGGCGACGCCCTTACTGTGCCGTTGGGTGCCACAGCGTGCGGAGCAAAACGTCCAATGCGTTCTCGAACTGTTTCAAACCAGACGACACGGTGGTAGGCCCTCAATGCCTCACGTCACACAAACCACGTCAGAATGGCTATCGCTGTCGGTGGGAGGGGTTAGAGGCAGCAATCTCAAAGTGAAATTTCGAGTTAAAATGGGCGCTGAGAGCCCAGTTTTTGCTTGTGTGTATAACCATTGAGCTCTCTACCCTTCATTGCAGATAGTCGGACGATCACGCCACGGCCCCTTTAAACATGCGTACTGCTTCCAGCGACGCAAGCAAGCCGGCTGCTGAAAGCTAGGGCAGTGCGATGTGCAGTCTCGAAAACAAAGAGCATTATGTGGGAGACATTTAGCGACACGTGGGATGGGGTATCACGAGAACGTGGACAGCACGAACATTACCTCTCAGTCCTGCCACAGCAGCAGTGGTGTGTGCACAAGAGAGAGGAAGAAAAAGAGAACAGTGAAAGACGGCATTAAGAAAGTTGACTGTATTGAAAACGTCACTGCGCCTGAATTGTCAAAACAGGGACAAAGGGACGACATCTAGCAGCGCCTTGAGAAAAAGAGTGGAGTCGCGAAATTATTGTACTCAGTAAAGGCAGAACTCGATCACCGCGAGACATCAGGCAACAAGGCTTTTCGAGTATCAGTAGATTCTTGAATCACTGTGCGTGCCATGAAACTCGGCAAAAGATTTCCCCCAGTAAGCGGACGTTCCTTACGAGCATTTTTTGCACACGTATTTGCGTAATATAACGCTAAGTGGTTAGGCCTTGAAGACATGGAGAATGTGCATACTAACTTGTACGTTTCCGCCACAATGTCATTAACGAATGCCTTTCCATTACGGCTCACAATAGGACCTTGCGCCTTTGTTTCGATGAATTCGATTGTTCTTACAGTGCATTACAGTGTTACATTACGAGGAGCAAAGCTCCATCTTTTCGTTCTCTTTAGAAGCGACAGCTACAGGGTACCAAAGAAATGCACAAAGATTGTTGTAAGGAAAACAGTCGAGATGCTTATGAACTAACCTTCTTGGGAGGCCGATTTCAAATCTGAATCTTCTGTGGGTCCCCGTGTAAAAGCAAAAGAGACACAGGCAAATTAGCCGCTGTTCACACTGACCTACGAAGAAAACAATGGTCACTTTTTTCCGGATGACGAAGAGATGACCACCACCAGGGTTACGTCGATGAACGACGGTTAGTGCTGCATTTGCGAGCCATGCAGAAAGGAAGGACAGCTATAAACCACCAACAGACGGGCTCAGGAACAGAACTCGCACAATGTAGTTAGATTCACTATGTCAGTTGCCCGACTGCATCGGTGGGCACGTCGCCTATCTGTACTGGTAGAAATCGTCTTTCCCGGTATTGGTTTCTTTTGATGGATTGCTTTTTATTTTATTTCAACATTTTTATTAGCGATATATCTTTCGTTTTTATTGTTATTATCGCATATATTTTAGGAAATGCTGGTACTTGACGCCGAAAAAAGCGTCAAGTACCGTTTAGCTATAACCAATCTATGAGCCATTAATCTACATCTAACAAGAGATTAGATTAGTTTCCACTTAAAAAAAAACGCTGCAAGATACCTGCTATCTGCACTGAAAAGACCATCCTCTCAGCAAATGAAGCGAAGAGCGCTAGCTGGTTCTGCAGCCTTAACTTTGGTCTGAATAGCTAGACCGGTTTACGCCATTGTGCAATTCTTACAGTATTCACTTCTCTTGTGGGCGACATGCCCGCCGAACGACAGTCAATGTTATCTTCAGTGCATCTCGCATTCCACAAAGCATGCTCGCGGCCCCTGTTAGTATGCATTACAGAAGTGAAAAGCTTCCGATTCAAGATGACACTTTGATGGCAATGCTCAGCAGTGAACCACGAAGGATGCATATGATGCTACAGTAAATATGGGCGAACTTCACAACAAAAGAACCCTAAACATCTTGAATTTATAACACCCAACAAGCCGAAATTCTGAAGTTATCAACCCTAAACCGTGGCTAGATACCACCTACGCGAAACAGCGAATTCCGCACTTTATTTTTATCAGCGAACTCGGAAATTTATCTGCCTTAAACAAGTCTTCGCGACACAGTCAGCAAAGGCCGAAAATCAGGGGTAGCGGTTCGACGTGCTAAACGCAGACGGGAAAGCCGTGAACTCAAGGAGGGTGTCACACGACAGACTCGGGTAAAACACACGAAGAACGCTGCTATTAAAGGCAGTGGCACTAAAATTGCCACGCAGCAAAAAAAAGTACTATGTTCCTGCTTTCTATATCTACAACAGATAAATTCATGTACGTCTCATTCTTTTGTTGACCAATGTCAGGCGCACACGACAAGAAACAATGACGACATCGAGGGCGGAAGGACAAACCACCACCATCACCGCAAGCACACTCCCGCCGCCACCACCAAACACTAGAGGCATGGCACCGGAAGAGGAAGAACCCGGAAGTAAGCGGGGAGAGAGAGAGAGACTGACCGAGGTGCGAGGCGAGCGAGGAGGCGGGCACCGCGACAGGCGTGGTGGTGGAGAGCAGACCATTGGTGTCCGCCGTGGAGTCCAGCTGCTGGCGCTGCTCGAAGGTGGTGCTGTCCACGTAGTCGGTGCTCATCTCGAACGCGATGGTGGGCGTGGCCGCGTACGCGTACCCGTTGGGCGTGTACGAAGCCAGTTCCTCGGAGTAAGGGTACCTGCGCGCAGCGCCATCTTTAGACAACCGAACACGATCCAGCTCAGCGAGGTGCAAGCCGGTATGCAAGTTGCCGCGCATAAAAGACAGGCTCGAGCAATTGAGGTGGAGGCGCGAAGCGCTGCCTTCTAGCTAAGTTTGCATGGATCATTGGAAGCACAAACACGCAAGCCCAATATCGGTGCACAATGAGCACGCGTTTCCTCTTTTTCTAGTCATTCCTGATATTCATTTTCATGCGTGTTCTAATATACCAAATTAGCTGGTAAACACGTAAATCAATTAACTCGCAATTCGGTGCTTCCTGCCGACGTTATTTGTTTATGTTTGCATTTTTGGCGCTGTAGCTTGGAGTCCCAAAACAAGTCGCGATTGATCAGACAGGTTTTCTCAGGTAAGTCAATCAGCGCTGTATTTGTTTGCAAAAAATACTCTCAGCAAGAGACAACAAAAGCATCAAGACCCCCAAATGAGCACTTATTCGGCCTTAGAGCACTGTCTTACAGCGTTTGTAGCTGTAAAATCTTGTATGACAGCTTTAAGGTTAAAGCAACCAATCCACTGCACTCCATCACGTAAAGCAGGGAATGTTGATACTTACACTTCCTCTTCTTACCCTGCAAGGACCAAATATTCGAGAAAAACCTCGAGATAAACTCCGACTGCTCATTTCAAATGCTTGTAAGACGCACAAGTTCTCCTATTATAGGCAACTGATCTGCCGGTTTGAAGGACATTTCTAGCTAAGAAGACCGCAAGCTCTGCTATGCAACTACACAGCCAAGTGTTTCATACCAGCTTGGTGACAAGGTATGAACGTGTGTGCACTATTGCTTAGCTAGTTTTTGCGAAGAGTTCCTCGGCATCCTTCAAGGCGCCTGTAAGACGCGGGAACAGACTTTACCCATGATCTAGCTAGTTTCTCCTCTATGTGCATCTTCCAAGGAATGTCGCTGTGGCGAGACAGAGATTGCCCCATAGGTATTCTGTTTGAAATCGTACTCTAGGCACGTGCTATTAGGCTAACTCACGGCCATGGCGGCCACTTTTGTTCTGAAGGGGACGTTAGTGTGAGTACTTTTGATAACTTTAATCTTTTTCATGCGGACAGATATTTCATCCCTATCGCTCGCTTCCTCTTTCTCTTTCTTAAATGCTTCAAAATAAAATTACGTCTGGAAGTGCGTATAACGTTACGAGAGCGTACAATAGAACTGCTGCATCTAATAAGAGCACGAAAGGTCTAAAAAGGTGTCACGATGAGCAATGCAGCTAAAATCACCGAGAAGAGCCATTCCATTCCTTCCGATGTGTATCTGTCTTTCACAAACAAGTTTCTCTAATCGTTCTATGCGATAAGCTGCGAAATTGCGAAATGTGCGCAAGAGCTCCGATTATATTTAACATCGCGCAAGGGGAGGAACGAGGTTTTTTTCGGGAATAGGCGGGGCACTCACCCTCCGTTGAGGAAGGGCACGACCTGGTTGGAGGAGGAGGGCGTCTGCTGCTGGTCAAACACCGAGCTGTCGGGCGACGTCTCGGTGGCCTGCTGCGCGGGCTGCGTCGACGTGGCGGCGGCCGTCGAGGCCACCGCCTGGGGACGCACCAGCTGCGCCCGGTGGAAGCGCACCTCATCTTCCACTTTCTCCCGCTGCTTCTTGGACATGCGGCCAAACTTGACCGCTGCACAGAGGAGACGACGGGTCAGCAGCACATCGCTGCGTTGTTCCTTCCTGCCGTGTTGGCTCCCGTCGGCACTGATTAGGGACCTCAGTGAGCGCATGCAGTTCGGGTGACTACGTTATTTCATTATACTGCCAGTAGCAAGGGGATCATAGCAGGTGAGCATACATATTGGGCGAATACGATTAAGAATATAACACAAATTTTCCAAGTGCAATTACAATTGATTACAATGGAAATGAAAGGAAAAGCGATTATAACTATGAGTAATACAAACACACTGCTACAAAAAGAAAACAAAAGGAGCTGGTTGGGCGAGTTGGTTGAATATTGCGAGCGTGTAAACGCGCTTAACAGGCGTCGACAAAAGACATGAAGAGACACACGGAATGCATATAGTCAACTGGTCTGTGTGCTAGTCCTCTCGTCAAATATATATAGGCTCATACATGTGACACTATAACTTGAGCACTGCATTTATGTCGCAACCAAAAAGCGAAGTTCCTTTTCCGTCAACGTCAGAAGCTCCCGTAATGTTGATGGAATAGGCACTTCGCTTTTAGGATGCGACATGAGTACAGTGGGCACGTTCGATTGTCACATATATGTATATGTAGTCTTTCCTATATATATACACATTCTTCCCTCTGGATTTATATCTCCAGGGCTAGAGTAGGCTAGTACGTACATATTTAGTGTGCAACAGTACTAGCCGCAACCTGTCTCGTGCCACGTGAATATTCCCCGAGGGTCATTGCGAAGCTCAGTATTTTCAACTGTAGAGGAAGAGAAAATAATTCCTACTTCACTGCAATGACAGGGCAGAACAGACACCACCTACCGTCTCGAGACATTCCTAGTGCGAGACACTTTTGTAGTCTGCAGTACTGGCATCTGTTCCTGTTGACACGATCAACTACGCAGTTCTTTTGCCGGGGACACTGGTAATTCACGACGCTTGATTGGCTTCTCCTGAAGAAACCCTGTTACGAAAAAACAGAACATGGCATGCGTCAGCACGAACACACCAACTAGGAAAATGGCCGTCATCATCCTCGTGAACAAAATAACTCCGCGGAAACCCTCAAGATCGAGTAACTCTTTCTCGTCCTTTTTAATTGTTTTTAAGCAAGGTTGGTACCAGCCTTGCCACGAAAAAGCCGCTGTGCTGGTATTGATCCCCCATACCAGGAATAATTTTTCCTCAACTGCAGCACATCGCTTCCCTCATTGCATGTTTCAGTTCCCAGAATGGGAACTTTCCGTTTGCTTAATAACGTTCTTTAGGTAAGCTTTAGAATTACCCGCTGCCTATTTTATAATTTTGTCATTTTTATCTTGCTTCAAACTTCAACCGCGTGTCACCCATTCATTTTTTTCTTCAGCGCTGCTACTCACAAAACAAACAATAGAACACACTTATTTCGTCGCACTGTCTGTTTGCATTGTCTGTAGGAGATACTCAATTACGTCACCCCAGTCGCCGTAGTGTTGCCGAACCAGCGCGGTTAAATGCTCATCTCGACGCGGTTGTCTGTAGATTACATCCAGCGACGCTGCATAGACTTGAATAAGAGTACGGCATGCAGGAAGCCATATCAATAGGAGTCGCGCTTATGGTGCAACCACCGCCCTGGCATACGATACTGCCTGTGGGACAAACTGCTCATAAATGGCGTGCTTATCGCATTTTCCATCAACATGGAAAGTGAAACTAAAGAGATGTCTAGTTAATCAATGTATTTTTTCCTCTCGTTCATTTAGGTGGCTCTAAAGCTAGTTCATGGCAGTAATAAACTCCGAAGGGTTGCTGTCGAGCGCCTAGTTGTGACTACCTCGACAACTAGGCGTTTTGTTCAACGTACGAAATTATTTATAAAACCAAAGTTCGCCTGATTAGTCATAGCTCGCCGCAAAATAGATTTCGTTATGGACGCAACGTTGAGTGAAACAAGGCATGAAGCTGAATCTTACAATGGCAGCCGTAGCCGAGCTCAAGGGCACTGCGCTCAAAAACGCAGCAGCGACACAGAGAAATGCAGCCGCACTAGCTCAGTTAATACATCGTAGCTATATATATATATATATATATATATATATATATATATAATATCCGCGACGCAAAACAGTCAACAATGTTTTGCCTACTTATTATACCATATTCGCTACACAAACTTAACGCATTTTTTTTTTCTTTTTGGCACTGAGCAGCGTACACCTGTCAGCATTCGCTGAGTTGACTCAGATCCCAAGTAGCATACTCAAGCACCTCATTCAATTAAATGTCACGGAAGACATCCTTTTTAAAATGAAATACTTTACAGGATCACTTACAGGATGACTGTTCTTGGTTCAGGAGCGAATTGTCCTTAAAACATATTTCCATCGTAAAAAAAAAATTGCCCCTGGCCTCTCGAATCGTCCAAAAGCACTAACCACTGATAGTTTAAATGTTCTCTAAGCTAACAGCAAGCTATTGCGTCTAATTACTTATATCAACTCAGTTGCATTATACCTCGTAACATTTTTTTTTTTTGCATACTGTAGCAGTCTGTCTATTTCATATACATTTTTCGCGTAATTGCAGCGGTTCTATCCCTAATTGCACGCCAGTTGTGATGTTTGCTAAATTTATGTTCTTATGCCATAACTCAAACCATGAACACGATGCTCTTCTGGGCTTGTTGGTGTGTATACATGATGGAAAGTAGCGCAAGAATGAGGGACAAGAAGGAGGGCACTCAGCTTTTCTAATAAAGTCTTAGTTGAGAGCGTAGCGCTCTGTCCTTTCGCCCTTCTTTTTTCCTCAGTTTTTTCGCTGATTTCTATCATGTCACACTATGAACCACACTGAAGTGACTCGTGTAGACGCTACCGGTGTCATTAGTTCCTTCGTAACTAACAATAATCAACAATACACACATCCTAACAATACGGGTTGTTGGTCAGCTGAATGCCTTATTGCGACTCTTTCATTCTTTTTTTTCTATACTTGAGCCACGCCACAGGAATCAGAGACTCGTATTCACGAAGCAGATCATACACTACAGAGGCTCATAAGGTCAGGCGACCGCTAATAGTGAAGGCATCCGACCACTGAGAAATAGGTGTTGCGTCCGGAAACCTTCAGGATTTGAACTTGCAGCTAGTTAACTTGAACTCTATTCCAAGGGAATCATAGCACAAGTACAATATCATGAGGGAATCACTCCAAGATATAATTTTACAGTTCCCAACGCCTCCCCCTTGAACAACGAACAAACAAGCTAAATATTACGTTTATTTTTATCATCATCATTATTATTATAATAGGCCTGACAAATTTTCTATCGAGAAAATGAGAGGGCAAGACGAACGGTGCCATCGTTCACTTTACGTTAACAAAACGATATAGTTTTAATACGAACTTCATCCGCAGTCTAAGGCAGCCGAACGCGATTGCAGCAAAGGTTACCGCAAATCCACTTCGCCGCAGCGCTTCTGTGCATGAGGCAATGCCATCTTCGAAGTGGCCAGCGCGGTACTTTAGGCGCTTATTTAAACGAGAGATTTGGTATCCAGGGAGGAAATAAACTACGAGGGAGCATTACGTCACACAGCCAGCTTCCCTTCGCCTTTTCCCTCGCAGTGTCGGCCCAACACGTGACCTCTGAGAGACAGGGTATTGACCGAGAACGTTTGGTTCCTGGTACATTTTAGTCGATGCGCACTTGTTCGGCTGCCCTGTCTAGCAGCGTCCTCTGACGTGACGATCACGTGTTGGGCTGATTCTTTTTTCTTCGATCGTGTTGCGCAATGCTCCCTCCTGTTCCTTCCTTCCTCCGTAAGATTTGGTAATGAGAACATAACCGTGAATTTGCAAGACTGGCGTTTATGATGCATGATACACTTAACATTAAACCATGTGAAGAGGAATATCGGTGCTCCGAAACGTACCTTGCAGCCTTCACACGTGATCACGCCGTAGTGAACTCCAGAAGACTTGTCGCCGCACACTTTGCATGGGATAATCTCGATTTGTGCTGCACATAAGAAAATGGGGAGAAACATGTAGGAACAACAGCAACAGAGGTATTGGGAGTCACTGACGAATCGTGCAGAAATTTTGCTGCGTTTGCCATGCACACGAGCAACTATCTCACAAGATCAACCGAACAACAACGAATGCACCAGTGCTTGCATACTTTTATGAAAGAGTGAACACTGCTGCATATAGAGAGGGAGAAAGACAATGTGAGAGGAAGCAGCCGGAGGCTGTCCAGAATAAATGTCCGGTTGGCTATCCTGTACTGAAAGAAGATTAGCAAAGAATAATAGAAACAAAACAAAGATGCGAAAGTACGAATGAACCGCGCACATGCAGTGAAACACCTGAAAACGTTCACAGTCTGTTCTGCAGTCCCGATGCTTTCGAAAACCCTCTGGCTAGAATACTCAACTTAGCTTAGGCATTTGTAAGGGCACATGACGATGCAGAAGAAGCAGCGTAGTTTGAAATGCTTTCTTTTTCTTTCGCGCACGCTTTTCATATCCAATTGTTTATCGTGTTCTTTCTTCCTTTCGTCATTTTTAGCTTTCGATATTTTTTAAACACTATCATTGTAGTGAAATTAGGTTGCAAGAAGCACTGGTGCTATGAGCCTTTCTTTTTTTGTGCGTTACGTCATTCTCCTACAATAAGTAGAACGAAGAGCGGAATTACTTTCTAAGCACGCGGGAAATGTATGTCAGCGTAGCTGCTACAAGCAGAAACGCGCTTTATTACACACAAATTCCCGCGATAAAGATACTTCAGGCTGGCAGGCAAACAAACAAAAATTTTATATAACAGAGACATAATGTTTACATGTTGCGACACGACCAGGTTAGGTCCGTCGCGGCATAATTAAAATGCATCCATGAAAAGTGCTACTGTCGACGCCATTACCGCAAAAAAAGTAGATAAAAGAAGAGAGATTCCGTATGCTTAAGCAACAGTCCTCTTTTGCTTCATCGTTTCTTGGTAGTACATAAGCGGTTTCATGGTCCCTACACGTGTAAACATAATTAGAGGGCAATGCCAAGCATTCTGCTCGGCCGAACTCGTATTCGATGGATGCCCTCAGCGGTACAGTTCTCCATGATGCAACGGCTACTCATATCACTCCAACACCCTCTTGCTTCTTTTCTTCCAACAGCGTTGAGCGTCAACTACGAGAATTTTCCGACTGCATACGCGCCTGTGCGCAGAAGCTGTCACCATCCGTAAGTGCCAAATCTAGCATTCTCGACTACCTTAGGCGTGGTTTCTCAGCCACCAAGCGGTCACTCATTTCTTCTTTAATAAGCCGGGCTGGCATTACCCTTTCTTTGTGAGATCGCAAGTATTCGGCACCGCAATCAGAACTGAGTGGAAAGGCAGCTTCGTGCACAGCACCGTTGGCAACAATCTTGGCGCCAGCGCCTGACCGAAGCGGGCCGGCGTACCTGAGCGCGCGGTCAATTCCAGGTAAAGGAAAGCGGCGTCCAGCAGCGCCGGCTACCGTCGCACACCGGTCGCGGAAAAAGAGGGCCCCGGGGTGATCCCCCAAGGTGTTGCACACAGCTCCCTGACTAATGGCCTGGATCGCATTTTGTTTTCAGCGCTTCGCCGAACGCGCGTTTATTTTGGAGGCTCCTCGGAGGGCGGGGTACAGTGCGCTCGCTGGAAGCCATCCAGGACGCCCTCTTTGACCCAGACTTGTTTTGGTTTGGGCCCAGGGGACTCCTCTGCTTACACATTGAGACGCACGCGCGCGCGACGCGCGGTCTGGCCTGGCTTGGCTGTGGACACGGATTCCCTCGCGGCTTCACACTACGATTGCATCAACGTCGACGAGGCAGCCCACACTACGCGGCTGCCGCCTGGCTTATTTCCTACACGTCAACTGACACTTCGTCCTTACGCGCAAGTCCGAAAGGAAAGCAGTACAATGCTAGTTCCCTGAGAAATGACGCTGCGCACCACATTTTGCGGATTCACATTGCTAAAATACTTTTTGTCCTGTCACTTCCTTAACAGATACCTGACATACCTGCGTTTTCTCCTTATAAACATCGTTCCTAATGAGTGAGGTGAGTAATGACAATAATATCAGCAGACAGCCCTGCGTTCCGCTTCTTTTTTTAATGTTTAAAGGTGGCGGAACCATCCAAATAAATAATAGATAAAGCATTGTACACCCACTTCAACCACTATTAATTCATCTCTACCGTGAAATGTAGTCATACTGTGAATAACAACGAATTTCGTAAGAATGTCACAGTGCATACGAACTGAGCACAGCTAACATAAACACAGGCGTGAGCAGTGACGTCACAGCAGCATTTCGCACGGCTGTGTCGCGTTCCGGCGCCAGTCACGGTTGCTTTACGCTATCATACTCCGGGGATATCTAGCGCCCGAAATACGAGCGCGGACACCGCACGTGAACTGCATAAGCGAGATGCTAGCGAAGTTTCCACGGCTGGAAAAGAACGAGGCCCGTTTACGACCGCCAAATAATAGAGAAAGGTAACAAAAATGAAAGAACGCAATGAAAGACGTTCTTGCAGTCGGGGAGGGGGGGACTCACTCTACTGCCACCACGGCGCTGCTACAGCTTGCAGCGCCTTTTTCGGGTCGCCCGCACTGATGCTCTGATATTTCAGCGAGCCGTAAGCGAGCGAATAACGCCGCACAGGGAAATAGGTATCAAACTAAAAGCAGGATGAGCGAGGGAGAGAAAAACCAGCACCGCCAGCAGTTACATTTTGCCGTTATTTTTCTTTCCCCGAAGCGAGCCCATCCGCGCACGACGTCGCCGGAATGGGGCCACGGTGCGTTTCCCTGCGGCACCCGTTTTCGTATCTATCTTCTCTCTCCCAAACCTCCTCGCCGGAGACAAGCACCCCCTCCACCCGGTCTCCGTGTCGTCAGCCATTGCTCGAAACGCTGACTAATGGCTGCCGCTTACTGCCGACAGTGTAGTGCGCGCGTGTAAGCGCGTTCGGGAATTTCCACCACACCGCCTGTTTTTCTCTTTGAAAGTTGCGTCACGTCCCAGTGACCCGATGGCCCCAGCGGCGTTGCCCGTTAGCCTTTATTCAATTCCATTACCGACGGTGAGCCATTCCCTACCTGCTTCCCGCCTTCTCTCGTTCAGCCATCGCCGTGCCCGTCATTTTAAACGACGCGACAGCGACGGGTACGGGTGCTGCCGTTTTCTAACCGCGCGAAAGCCCGCAGTCTACGACAACGCGACGGCCGTCACACGTGAGAAAATCTCCTACGGATTTTCCTTAACAAATGTCCTGCGCCAGCAATGACAACAATTAGAAGACAGGAAAAGGGCAAAGGGCCAAAATAAGAAAAAAAAATGCATACATGCAATGAGATCAAAATGCAGGTTTCTTTTATTTATTTATTTATTTATTTATTTATTTATTTATTTATTTATTTATTTATTTATTTATTTATTTAGTAGCTAAAGGTGACGCCGCGGTGACTGGTCCTGCTTTAAAATACGCAAGTTAACGGTACGGTCAGCCGCCTGTCGTAATACGGCGCCGTCCTGTTTATTTGCAGCAGCGCGTTCGGCGGCCTTGCGTTCGGCGAACGCTCCCGTCTCATCGTTAGGCGGCGTCTACTGCCGGCGTACTGTGCGTTCTTGCAAACGGCAATGCACAGGCAATAATTGAATCTCACGACAACGTGCCTATCATCGCAACAGTCAACAAAACTGTCAGTAAATGCCACTGACAACATGCCACGAGCCCTTATGGTCAACACTGAAGAAGCGCAGTAAATTATTTATAGTAGTAATTAAGTGCTCCTCCGTTTCGAGACTCCTGTGGGGGCAGTAAGGAGAGGAGGGAGAAGACCATCGCCGCAGGATGAGTGAGGAGGTTAAGAACAAAGACGATGGACTAAACATGCAAACTTTGCAGGCGAGTGCGAGAATTAAATGTAGGAAGCCAATAAGAGCGAACTGGCGGAAGATTACGCCGGGGTTGGGTTCACGCAGCAGCTGTGCGGGGAATGCCTCGATAAAAATAATGAAGAAAGGCATTATTCCACCACATTTTAGACAGCTGTGTGCACATGGGATGCGTGGAATGCAATACAAAATTATGCGTCCGCCATACCTTGTCCCGTGGCACAGTCCAAAAGACGTTACTCGGAATTGAGCTCATGTGGCGTCACAAAAGCGTTTCCCCACCTTCGAAGGCGTACACAGCTGTACGGCGATAGTAGCGGGGACGCTGATCGATGGATGAAAAACACTTGGAACCGTAAAGAAAAACCATAGCGTCATCAATGCGCGGCAAGGGGGGTTAGAAATTGTCCCCTTCTTCTTCTTTCTGATGTCGTTAAAGTAGCGATAATCGACGCAGAACGGCCACGTGTTACCCTCCCTTGCACACAAGGACGACAGAAAACGCCGACGGACTGGAGGAGGACTCGATGATACGCTTCGTTAGCACTATGTGCACTTTTGTGCTCGACTAGTTGCTTTTCAACGGCAGGCACTCGAAGCCGGGAACGTATGAGGATCGCACGGTTGTGCTAAGACGACCTGTGAGATGGCTGTCGGCGGTGAGGCCGCATCAGGCGAAGCTGGTGGATCCGTCGGCACTGTTTCGGCAGCTTTTGAGGTGTCGTTGCTGTTGAGCCTCAAACACGCCCCGCACCCGCTAATGGGGATCGGCTAGGAACCGAGCGGTAGGAATACACGAAATAAAAGAACTACACGAATGAAACGGCGCAGCGGGAATACCGAAAGAATAATGCCCAACTTAGTAATTACACCAGATGCATACATAAGAGATTCAAAAGGGAGAGAAGCCGAAAGGCTAGAGTAGAGTGCGCGAATGAGTGCTCACTATCGTCTTCTTCTGTGCCTCAGCCGCCATGTTTCAGGCTAAGTGAAAGCTAAGAAATGTAACTATTATGACATTAAAATGTTGTTAAACAACGTATTCTTAAACGCTACTTGTCATCATGCTCACCCGTATTAACACCTTGGATTGCTGGGCAGCGCTGCACATCGACTTAAGCTCTCACTGCACCACGACAACGTTCGATGGCAATCCCCGAGTGATAACTTATAATGCTTAGAGGCCGGCTTCCGTATTAAGAAAAATTTTGAAAAGCAATTTTTTTGCAGACCTATCAGCGTCAACACGATGTCATTAGGCCATCATACAAGCGCAAGGACAGATACAAGTAGAATCAGAGCGCGATTTCTCACAGAGGCGAAGGAAGTTGTGAGTAAGGTCTCAAGTCCATGCGCTCGACTGGTGACAACGGCGTTTGTGTTATCCGTTTCGTTATTATTGTATACGTGTCTGCACGTCTAACTTTTTATGTAACGTGGAGAGTTTTCCCTTTTACAAAGTAGGTGTAATACGACAATTTGAAGAAAGACGTCGCTCCTTCATGCCGCGAGCAGACAGCGTATGGTGATCGCGTGAAGCATGGTTACTAATGCAAATTAATCGTGCACCTATCCCTGCATCCGGAAGGAGATCACTACGGGCAGTAAAATGTCGCGCGTCTTCCGTTCAAGCGTTTTGCGGACTGCGCTGCAGCTTGTTGGCGCAAAGAGCGACCACGCCGCTCCTGTTTACAGGTGACGCAACACGGTGCAGTGGTCGCGTGCCGACCAACGTCGAAGTCTGCTGCGATAGCTAATCGCTCACCGCGACCACTGAAAGGGAGACCGAGACAAGGAGTAGATTGCGCTGGCTTTTTGCGCGGTGCGATAAGGGTGGCATTGCGTAAACGATTACGGACGACGCGCACTGGTAATGGCAGCGACGGTCTGCCCGAAGGGAAGCGTTGCTCCGGAAGGAGCAAACTCCTACAGCCACACGGAGGAAGGAGAGATCGCCGATATACGTAAAAGGTCAATGAACTCTGACGTGTCTCCCTCTCACTCTTTTTTTTTTTTTTCGTGCTTATCATTGTTGGTGTTGGTTGGCTCCTTTTTTTTTCTTTCTTCCTGCCAGCGGTTCGCCGTCGCGGCGCTATAGCAGACGAAGCCAGCCGCGTCGGCCGCAAGAGCCGACGATCGTTATACAGTGTTGCTATTGGACTGGGTATCACCACGGCTAAGTTTAGCAAAATTATTATTTTTCTTTCTCTCTCTCCCGGAAGCCTGCTCGTGGTCACGTCTTTGAGACATGGGGCTGGGGCAGCAGAGTGCGGCGCCGCCTTGCCGTTTCAAGGGGTTTATCAATAAACGCGTTCCCGGCAGCCATCTCAGACGGCTCGTTTGTTGGATTGATGGATGGCTTCGCGGCTCCGTGAGCAGCTCGAAGACAAGTGCCGCTCTTGTATATCAACGCTTCGCAAAACTGTGGCTTGCTGGAACACAGGAAATAACCTCGGCCTTTCCTTTTTTATCTTGCACCACAGTATATGTGAGCGGTATGATAAATACTTGCAGTAATGAAAATGCAGAACTCCGACTCTGAAGAACTATTCCCGCTGTCTTTCTTTCTTTTTTTTATTTTCTCTCCTACGAAGTGAACATTATGTAGACACTGAGCTGCCCATTACTAAACCGAAATGTCAGATAGCAGACATAGCAGACGTGTGTTTATTTGAAATTATGAAATTATGATCACATTTTCCCATTTATGCTAAATATTTCTAAACTTTGGCGCTGAACTCTCATTAAATCTTATAAACTTACATCGAAGGCGTTCTTTCCGATTAGTATAAAAGTGGTTCCAATGAAATTATATGACAGTGGTTCCGTGACACATATATTCTTGCTTTAGCTCGCCCCGCAGTGCCACCTTGTTGGAACCTGCTGTCTACGTTGACGGAAACGAATAGCACCTTTGACAGTACTCTTCTTCGCCGTGTTTCACTGTCTACGAGTACTTCGCCAGCGTTTCTTGCGTACATTTCCCTGCGTTCTCGTAATGAAGTAGGCAGTTTCAAACCTGTACACCGGCAGCGGCCGCACACGACTCTTGGAAGGTGGACTCAGACGAGAGCTCCGCGATTGATTGCACAGCTCTTGGAACTCGAGATAAGCGCCGCCCACCTTCCCGGAGAGCTGTGCCAGGCTGTGCACACTGCCCTCATAACGGCTCATTTCCAAGGGAGGCCGCGTTGCGTCGGTTGTGCGCGGCCTGTGGTCGCAGGCCTCGCGTGCGCGGCTGTAAGCACGAATTCGGCTAGCCGCGACCGCACGGACACGCAAATCAACCGCGTGCACTCTGCAGATGTGCGACGCCCAGTGAAAAAGTGTGCACCGTGTCTTCCTCGTACATTGCGAGAACGTCGCTGAAATTCGGTGTTATTTTATGGCACATTCAGGGAACATTAGGCGTGCCAGCGCTAATAAAGAAAGAAAGGCGTTCTTTCTTTTAATTTCTGTTTCATTAACTTTATTGCTTTGACTGACCTACTTTTAATTGTTTTGTAATTACTCGTTCACCCTTGCGCTTATGCTCCTGGTGTACTGACTATCGCCAATCTTTCCTGTAAGGTGTTCGGTCATAGAAGTGAGCTCACGCACCGACGACACCGTGATAGCAGCACACATCAGGCGAACCTGCCGCGGTGGCTCAGTCAGCTAAGGCGTTGCGCTGCTGAGCACGAGATCGCGGGATCGAATCCCGGCCGCGGCGGCCGCACTTTGATGAAGGCGAAATGAAAAAGAAAAAAAAAAAAAAAACGCCGTGTGCTTGCGCTGTAGTGCACGTTAAAAAACCCAAGGTGGTCAAAATTAATCCGGAGCCCTCCACTACGGCGTGTCTCATAATCAGAACTGGTCTTGGCACGTAAAACCCCAGAAAGAAGAAGAAAGCAGAACACATCAGGCGACGCTCAGCGATCGAGGGCCAAACAAGAGCGAGTTTAGCGGACAGGCCGCAGTCAAAAAAAAAAAACTTTGACCGCACCAGCAGGTCAAAGCGGCACCGAAGGAGGGATCGAGCGTTCGCCTGGTTTCACAGAGATAGCGGATTCAAGTAAGGTCATTCGCCGAACACAGCAGACGAATGGATGCAACCAACGTGGAAAAAATCATACGTAAAGAGGCAACACGACGCCAGGCGAAGGTGGAAGCCAGCGCGGATGGCAGATTGATCGTCCGCCTCCTCAACGTTCGTTGTGGCCCATCAGCCGTGTCAAGTTCGATCAGACAAGCCAGGTAAAACGACAAATGTCGCACTGCATCCGCAAGCGACTCCTGTTGCGTGCCGAACGGAAACCGCGGGGGGGAAATGCAGTGCGCCGCGCTGGCGGGCGGTTATTAGAATCGGAGATGGTGGCAAAAACAAAAGGCATCCGAGCACTTCCTGGGGAAGCGATATCTGGGCCAATGGGTCGACGCCCGCAAGTCGATAATCGGTATGCACTGCAGCGGCGCCGCTGTTCCTGCGGCAGCGCCACTGGGAACGCATGCAAATGGAGCGGCGGCGTTCCTATACTGCGCCTTTTTATTTACAATGCGGCCCCCTTCAACGGGGCAGTGCGCGCTGAGTGAGCGGCTCGCGCAGCCATTTATATTCTGGCCAGCGCAGTGTACTCAGCGCGCACTATATAAAGTGGAAGCGAGACACTGTGTGCGTATCGCATACGCAGGCAGCAACTTCGCGTCAGCGACCATTCTCGCACATCTCGAAGTGTCATCTTGTGCCTCCGAGCTCCTCACTTCCTCTTTTCCCGTCTACTCAGTCACTCCTTAAACCGAACGAAATAATACCATCTGCGAGCTTGAAACTAGCACGCTGTAGCCCAGCCGTATGAACCTTTCTGCATAAAGAGCGGGACTTCCGCCTTTTCATATCACCGCCGTCACATGCCGCGTGCCACCTGTTACAATTAAAGAAAGAAATCAGAAAAGGAATCAAACGAAAAAAAATGCAGCAGATCCGACAAGTTGTAATTTATGTGCAAGTAAGCTTAGTACCGATGGTCGCACTGCTTGATATGTTATACTTGCCAAATGGACTTCGCCACGCTAAATACAACAGCTGCTGAAATACGCTTGCTGCCAGTGCCACCGTGGTGAGATGGAAACCATCCCACATGCAGTGCAAAAAAAAAAAAAAAAAAATTCATCTAGCAGAGAGCGTTGTTTGGCGACTTGGCACACCTCCGGACGCAAAAAGCGAGAACAAGGTAACAGGGGCGAGTTCTTCCTGCGTTATTCGTCATCCCTGTTACTGTGAGCTCATTTCTGTCGTCCGGTTAAGAAAAGTCTAAGTTAGGCCTGCTTCATCAGTGGGATCAATAATGGCTATTACAAGCGGCTAACCATCCATGCGTTAAGTGCGATCCGGCTGGAATTCCTCGCTCGTTCTATCTACTGCTTCGCTTACATTGCCGGTGCGAGTCTGCAAAGCGTCACCGCTCGCGCCTGACATATTACGTAGCTCGCGCACAGTTGCGGTGTCGTCATTGCGGGAACGCAGCGTGCATGCGCAACCTGCAGATGGGACGCGAATGTAGTACATACAGTGTATACAGCAGAGGAGGAGGACGACGAACGGCAGAGCATGCTGAGCTGTCTGTGCGCGTTCGTCCTGTGTACGGTGATGCGGTGAAGGCACGTATACTACTCCTCACAACAATCGCCACTGCCTCTCGGTGCGTCAGCCTCGACGTCGTCATTACGCATCGGCGGTGGCGCGTGGCGCGAGTTGGCCGCACGGGTCAGCGCCTGTCGGGAGCAGCTCGAGGAAGGAAGCTGCAGCGCATCTCTCGTCTCCCGTACCGCGCAGCGGCTGCGTCAAAGGCGCGCGCACGGAGGGTCCGCTGCGTAAGCCTTGAACACGCACAGCACGGCGGTCTGAAACCTTGGCTGCCTTATGCGCGGCATATCGCAGTGGTGTATCGCTCTCATCCGAACGAGGTTCACGTTATGTCTAAGCTCGGGCTGCCGCACTTCCAGGTTATGGGTGAACAACGAGCCGTTCATAATTTCCGACTGTTGCACACCATCCTATAATGTTTGTTCCTGTGGCAAGCAGACCAGCTCATTCGTCATACTTCGTTCTTAATTTAATGCGTCCAGCAGTGCGGCCATAAATGATGACGCACCATTTTTTTTTTTTCGATGGCGCATCAACGGCCCACAACGTCCGCGGTGAGCCAGCGCATGGCACATTCCAGTTGGATGCCACCTATGCGCTCGCCAAGACTTGAGCATACTGGGAAGCTGTGCGGTGGTCCCGGCTCACTTTTTAAAATCCCGCACAGACTCGCGTCTCTCTCCGCCTCGTCAAGTACACGCGAAGTCCCAGGTCCACAGCGCGCGCTTCGCGGTTTAAAGGCACCCACAGCAATAAGCCAGCTGCTCACTAAGGAGCGCAACTGCCTTGTTCGAATCCCTCAGCCCTTTTTATGTATACGTCACGCGTTACACGAGGCATTGCGCTCAGACACTCGGCAGCCGACGATAGCGCCGCGCTGCTTCTGCGGCGGGCCACTCGGATCGGCCCGGGGCAGCGCAGGTCGCAGCAAGCGCTTCCCGCATTAGGCTAATGGTCCGCTCTGCAGTGCAGTGCGCCGCTGGCGTGCGTTACTGCACGGGGAAGTCGCCGGACACTCGGCTGATTGAGTGACCCTAGAGGGTCAGTCGCACGCTGGGTCGCCGGCGCGCGCTTCCTACATCACTGAAACGAGTCGTCCGACGGCACGCGTATAGCGCCTTACGCCCCCACAGCCCGAACTGGCTCTTCATTAAATGATCGCGAAAGGGGAATATCCCGAGATGCTTCTGTTCGATAGCGAACGGCGGTCTCTGCGTTGGACTGAAAGCGAACGCTATAGCGCACATGTGCACCCTGCGGAGTCCCCATTTCGTCTTACTCTTCGAAAAAGATGGTTCCCATTCCTGCCACAAACGGGTTTTTGTGGCAGGAATGGTTTCAGCTTCTCTGTCGTCCGACTGCGACGCAAGGTTCGGCTCCCCTCGATTTCACTGCGCCCACGTAACCGCTGCAGTCAGATAGCGCGAGAAGCAGCAGCAGCGGCAGTTGTGTAAGACGCATTACTCGAAAGCCTCGGGGTTTCGATTTCCCGCTGTTCGGACAGGCCTCGCCGCAAGTGTGACTTCCCGCAAGCGCGTGCTTCGTTCGAGGCACGTAATAATTACGAGCACACTGCATCGCGCGGGGAAACGTCGAGACCGTATCGCTTCTTTCCCCAACCCAGCGGCGCCGCTCTTCTTGCACCGCTCGCCCTCACACCTGACGCAGTAACGGCGGGTAGCCTGCATGCCTTCCCGGAAGTGATGCAAGCCGGAGAAGATAGAAGAAGAAAAAAAGCAAAACAAGGGGAAAAAAAAGTTAACGACGACGCGGAAATGCGGGTCGCCCACTTCCCGCTTCCGCTTCCTCGTGTGCAAGATCTCTCTACTATCTGCTCTTACTTATTTTCTCGGGACGCTTACCCTTATTTCTTTCTTTTTTTCTTTACTTTACGTGCAGGCCTCTTTCGTTAACTCTCTCTTTTTATCGTCTCGAGACGCCATAATAGCCAGAGAGATAAAAAGAAAATGGTAAGACAAGAAAGCGGGTCTCGCCTGTGGCGCATAAGTGCGTAATAAAGAGGGTGAGAGAGAACGAAGCCGAGGGCTGCGGCAGCGGCGACGACGTCGGATCTGCGCGGAACTAGGGACGCACGCACGGCGTTACGTGAGGGACCCGCGATATGGGTTCTCCTCTGCGCCCCGTTGGCGACGTGATCGATATTTTTAGAAGCTAATTCGTCGGCACGGCACTTGCCGCATCCCCTTCCCCGCCACTTTCCTCTTCGCATTACAACTCTCTCTCTCGTCCTCCCTCGCGCAGTTATCGCCGTACGCACACAACGATGCCCGCACCGCGGAGCCGCACGGCCAGATTGAGCAGCCCATTAAGGCGCGCGAAACCTGAGCGACCATCGTGGACACCGGGGCTCGCGTGCCGGGAGGTCTCGTGCAACGTCGCACGCCACGTCATTCCGCAGCCTCCACAACAATAGGAGGGGACCTCTCACGAATCTGACCGACGCCGTACACAGATTCGACGTGGCGCAGTTGGCAAAACGAACAAATCGCGCGTCATGGCATTAGGCTCCTACTTTCGCGCGGGAACTTCACTGCTGAAAGGCGCGTAGACGGTTAGAGAATATAGGACGTGGACTTTGTCTTGATGGTGACCTAGTGTAGTATCGCGAAGTGAATGAGGACGATCCAATTAAACGCAACAGCATCAGTGATGGAAAAAAAAGGGAAAAGAAAAAGAACAGCGAGACTACATTTCGCGATCAGCACGCCATCCCATGCCGCCTTAGCTTCTGTCAAGTTTTTCTTCGCAGGAGTAATTACGTGAACAACAGCGTTCGTGTTTCTGCGCTATTACAACAGAGCTATCGATCGATCGGCATACGAACGAAATGCTTAATCTAAATTCATGCCAACTAGAGTGCCCATAACGAAGATTCGCTTTGCCTTTTTTATTATTTTTTTTTTTTTTGGGGGGGGGGGGGGGGGCGTCAGATTGTTTTATAGCCGCACAATAATGTCCTCTCCTTTGAAAACAAGCTTCATAATTTAGAACTGATTTCCTGCAAAGCAGAGTGTCTCCCCAGCCTGCCTCACCGTTATTAGCTTCTATGTCATCAATAGACCCTCTTTGGTTATTCATGGTGATTGGCATACCAAAACAATTAAGGCAACAGTGTGCTTCTGACTCTAGTGCAATAATGTACACATTTCTTGTCCCTCACCGGGCTCTGCGAAGTGAACCTCAAATGACAGTGGCCGTTATTGACGCTGGCAAGTTGCAAGGTACCTGTCACGTAAGTCTGCCGACGTGCCTCTAGTGCGAATCCCTTAGCTTGCAAGTTCAAATACACACATGCCTGTTGCGGAGCTTTACATCAGGTTAATGTTAAACTCGTACTTTCTGTCTGCCTTTACCTCTTATGCTCCCCTTTTCCTCCTTCCTAAATGCAGGGTAGCAAACAGGATATCCCCGTCTGGTTAACCTCCCTGTATTTGTCTTCATTCCTCAGTATTTCTCTCGACCAAGTACATCGACCGAGAGCGGCTTCACAGTGGTATTGGCGTCACCCGCATCCAACATTACGGACGCCCGCTCCAGCGTCGCGATGCAGGTCCCGGATTGGTTCTCGCCCCCCCCCCCCCCCCCCCCCCCCCCCTGGTAGTCGGGCTGGCTATACTGACAGGGCCGACGGCTTGGAGGCCGCCAACCTTGGCAGGCATCGCCGTCACCCCTTCCCGTTTCTGGGACGACCCAGAAACAAAGCTCGGCCGAGCAAACAGCCATGCAAGCTCGCGACGATGCCGCCCAACGGAAACGGCCGCGAACGAGGTCAAGTTTTCGGCAGGTTGGGCGCCTCCTTCTCGCCCTGACCTCGGAGAAGAAGGAGGGGGCGAGATTCCTCAACGGGCCCCGGATCGGCTGCAGTGAGGCGACACCGGTCGACGCCGCCGCTGGGACGATGCGTTCCGCACGCGCATGCGCGACAGTTAGACGAGTCGCCGAAGCTGACACGCATGATGATGACGACGATGACAACAATTTTTACTGGCTTCCCCCTTGAAACGACAAAAAGGCGCCTAGCCTGGTTCAATCAGGTTTTGCTACGTCTATCGCAGTTTAGCAATTTGTCTATTTCTCCTTGATTTTTTCTTTCTTGATAAAAATTTTCTTTCTCTCCGTATTGTATTGTGCCTGTAACGACTCCGGTTCCATCAATCTCCTGCCGGCGTTTTCTCCACCAATACTGTAAACGTGTCTTGCTTGTCTCGACCACTGACCTTCCGCTGAATGCTTGCATCCGTTTTGCGCTTCAGGAACGTTTCCTGCGGGTCTCGCAAGTGCACGTGCTTTCCTAGCGCTCGCAATATACTAATCGCTGCATAGCAGTTGCCTTCTGGCTCCCGAAAAATCGGCATCCATCCCGATGCTGACACAGGTGCTGTTTTCCCCGCACGCCCGCCGCATACAGCCAACGCACATTCACCCTTTGGCAACTGCGACATGTGCGCGGAACTGCAGCTAACAGACTTCCGGGAAGCTTCACACAACAAGAAATCACGAAAAGCAACAGCGTCATTCTAAGCGCTACTTGAAATAATCAAAGTACGCTCGCTAAATATGCCCCGTAAGAAGCAGCCGGAGCATTTGCAGATACCCTCGCGCATAAATAACAGCTCGTGTGTCGGCGTTAAAACACACTCTAAAGGAAACAGCGCAACACTCATCTGTCCTTTGTGACTTCAGTTTCTGTCACTTCTATGCTTTCTTCATATTTTATGTGACATTTCAGGTGAAACAAAAAAAAAAAGGGGGGGGGGGATATTTCCCGCCAACCCAGTTTCCTTCCTGGTTGCTCAACGACTACTAGATTCGTAACTTCTGTAATGCACATCTCAGCGCCATACCAACTCTATGGGGCGGAGATGAAGCTGTGCACTGCGATCTCTGCTACGTATTACTTGAGATGTTTAGTCACTCATAATTACCCGTTAAGATAGAGAGAACAAAATTATGCTGACCCCACGTAATGTGCTGGGTATCGATGCAGTGCGAAGAATTTCGCAGGCATATATCCAGCACTATTTGGGGTTCCACAAAGCGTTACCACGTGTACCAACGCGTCTGTGTAAGGCGAGCATGTGTACGACGACGACCGTATCACAGCGACGGCGTGGTTTCTACTCTGACCATTCGATGCTAGTTTACGTCCTGCTAATTGTTGGGGTCTACAGTTATAGGTATTGGGCGGGCCCACGCAAGAGGAACACGAATTGTGACGTCATCTGCGACTAAGTGCCATGCACTCGTACCTAGCACATATGTATGTGTCACGTGGTCCCAGCTAAAACGACGATGGCATTTGTACTTCGGCGAAGAAACGCCAAACATGTTCGAGCTGCATGCGCCCATCGCGATGGCGGCAGAATTTCGCACAGCTTCCACGTAGCGTCAGCTGTGCCGAGGAAAGTACTATGAAATGTGGGCCGATCCCGAAGGCTGTGCAGTTTCCAAGAGCTAGCTTCCACGCAAGAAGAATGCGAGAAATTGTCACGTGGCGCCCACGCCAAACGTCTCAAAGAGCTAGTTGTTTGGCACGATAGAAATATGTGTGCGAGTGTGGCCTAATGGTTAGAGCATCGAGCTGCTTTCTGTCCGACACTGGAATTTCCTATTTATTGAAGAGGCTTGAAACGAGGCCAGACAAGAACCTACCTACTGGAAATAGTGGGACGAGCCAAGGAATGCGTCGCATTGAAAATGTATTGAAGGTTACGCTTATTGTATATGTCAGTACCGGACACGAATATTTTTTTCCGCACAGGTTCTTTTTCATTACAGCTGTTGTTCGATGGCTTATACTTTCGCATTGCTGAAATGGAGAAATTAAGGTGTGCGCGTATCTCTATGAGTGTCACGAATAAAATGCGGGTATAGTGCCCCGATCGTCTACTAAATATCGTAATGAAATACGTTGATAAGACGTTTGATAACGTACAACAAACTTCAGATCCGAAACACTCTTCAAAGTTTCCTAGTGACGTTGTTTGATAGTCATAAGCAAGAAGGTCGTGGAATGGCAAGGAGGTGTCCAAGAGAGACGGCCAAATGACGAAGGTCCAACATGTGACCTCAGCAGTCACCGATTACAGCTCTCTGCCGTTCTGGTTTCATCTGGCAGGCGGCAATTAGGAGCAAAAACCGAAAGAAAGCCGTACACCGACGGCGTGATGACTTTCACAGAAGTAGACGGGGGTCAACCAGGGAAAGTAGGCGGCAAGGGGAGTTTTTAAGGCGGCGCACATTCGGTCAGCACCGCCGGCAGCGCTTCTGAAGACAATCGGATCTCACCCATCACCGCCTAATGAGGTAATTGCGCGCCGCCGATGCCCCGAGAGAGGCACGGAAGGGACGGGAACAGCGACGGCAGCGCAGAATGGCAGAGGCCATTGAAGAAGCCGCGGCATCAAATCAGAAAGCAAGGCGATCACGTAACCCCAGTGACAGACAAATCGAGCTCGGACCCCGTCCTTTCGACGTCCGCCAACGCGAAATAAAATCGCCCAGTGGTGTGCGGGCAGAGGTTTCGAAGGGAGAGGGGGAAGAGCGAGGGGAGAAAGAGGAGCAGCTGGGCGGAAAGACAACACTGTTATCGTACGAAGCCGTTTAGGGCGAGGAGGCAGCAGGGAACAAACGGGGTAGCGGGACTCTACGCAGCGGTGCTAGGAAGAGCAACAAAGAATGCTAAATTGAGAAAGGGGGAGGACGCTAAAACAAAGAGCAGAGGGAGAACGGAGGGAGGGAGAAACACGGCTAATCAACTGCCTGCACCGTGTGCAACAAAAACACATAAGGGGAACGGCAACAAACAGAAGAGCAGCGACAGAGCCGCGCACAGCGCCGGAGAGGGGGCGCACGAGGGCGAGAGAAGGTGAGTGGCCGCTCGGTCGAACTGTGTCAACCCAGAAAGGGGCACAGCACGGAGGCGAGCGCGAGAGGCAACCACGCGCCGGCGTTCTTTCTACTCTCTCGCTCGAGAGAGAGAAGAAATAAAAGAAGGTGGGGAAAAAAAGCAGAGGCGCACTACGCAGCGCTTCCTGGAATCGAACGCCGCGCTGACGCTCGGCGCCGTGCGAGCGCGCGCAGTCGCCAACACGTATATACTTGCGGCGGGGAGGGCGAAGAAGCTGATGATGATGATAGTTGGTGACGAGTTGGTGAGGGGGGGGGAGTGTAAGAGAGAGGCGCACACCACCACATTGGGAGGCGGGGGAAGGCGCGGGAAGTCTTTGACCGCGGAGACCTACATTTCCAGGGCTCGCCCGCGGCATCGCTGCCGCCTGCATCGGCGGCACACACGGCGTCGACGTCGGCTGCGTGCGCACTGCCAGCTCGCTAGCCTCGCCTCGCTCGCGTCTTTCTTATTTTTTTGCACCTTCTTCGTTTTCTTCTGTGCGCACGCTCCGCGTCTCCCTCTGCATGTGTTTGCGAGTTTCGCTATGTAGATGTCGCGCGTCTGTCGCGCTGACGAGAGACAGCAAAGACGGGCCGGCCCGAAGAAGCCAGGCAGGTCTACAGCCGCGGCGTGGCTGGCAGACGGGCGCCGGACGGCTGTTCGGGACTGCGGCAAACGGTGGCGCTCCCTGTCCCGTCATTCGTTGCACGCAGCAGGCAAGAAGAAACGTTGTGTCAAAGGCGGCAACTGCGATGCGAGATGTGTCACCTCTGTGTAGTCTGAACGGACGTGACTCGAGTAGCAGACGTCAAGTGCTGAAACTTGACAAGTTCATTGAAGACCCGCAGATTACAAGTCACGTATTTGTATTCAATACGATCAAGAGCAGCGAAATGCCGTCACAAGGCGCTGGATACGAAATAAGCAGTTATAGGAGTAGAGGCCTCAGGAACATAAGGTCAGCGATCAAGTGAAAAGTAATGAGTAACTTAGAGGCCGTAATACGGAAACAAGTCAGGAAAAGAATGCAGCTAAAGAAACCAGCATGGAGTCTAGACAATACGATATTCCTACAAAAGAAGGTCCCCGAGTGTCCAAAAAGTCCGTGAGTGCTGCCTTCCTTATCGTTTTTTTTTTTTTTTTTTTTTTGCTTACACAAAGTACAACACAGCGAAATATCGGAAAAATATAACACGTCATACGAAGTCCCACGGCGAGTTCTTTAGCGTGCATTGTTCATCCGAATTTAAGTTGCTCGCACGACTACAAAAACGCTTCGCGCCACCGAAAGCTGGTGGTCATATTGAAATATTGTTAATTTTATTTGTATAATAATTAATATTAGAAGGTACATCCACATTACAATGTCATACCAGGGCTGACACATTATTATATATATATATATATATATATCAGAAAAAAGCGATTCTGGGTCCGGGTATATTGTATATATGTATTGCGAAGGTTGCGAAAATTACCAGAACCACACAAATGAATAACTGCACACTGCGGGTAAAAATGTAAGCGATAAATCAGTTCTGCGTGCGGTAATATTAATCGCATTGCTCGTCAAAGCTCTGCTAGCGTGAAATCGGCTAGAAACGATAACTCGCGAATGTGTGAAATTGTCTGAACATGTGGGCACACACTCAGACACTGTGAGGCAGCGCGATCGAGGAATGGTCGCGTGTATCTGGTTGACCTATGCTCACGTAATATACCTGTTTTAATGAAAGCCAGTATATCGCCGTAGCCTTTAGAAGCCACTCTCAGTGATAGACTAGTGTCTTCATTCCGAAATAATAGGTGGATTCGCCTCCACAAGTCGCAAAATGTTGGCAGGCACTGGTGGGTGCAAGCAAGCGTGCATAAAAAGCGTCCCCTGGATTTGTAGGCTAGGTGTCATGGACACGACTGCGCACCGGGAATGCGCGAGTTTGAGAGCAATTTAGGTTCCATCCGCTGTACTTGGTGATATGTGCCTAAATGTAGAATAATTGTCAGATTCAGTTGAAACGCAGCCCGATACTAGTGGGTGAGGCACGGGCCAAGTAGACCACCAAGAGTGCTCGAGACAAACAAACGCGATTCGGTCGTGCATCGGCAACAGTTGCACATAGCCCACCACACGGGTCCATGAAGTAGTCCCACAACGCTGCTTAATTCCAGGCAAGAATGAGCATCGAAGTAAGGGTGGTGAAACTGGCCGAAGCAGAAAAGCGATATGTGGCGACTTTTAATACTCAAGAGCGAAGTAGCGCAACTGTCTGCGAAAAAAAAATGCTAGTTACGGTGACTAGCGCGGCCAATTTCATAAAACATGTCAGCTAGACTTTATTTAATATATATATATATATACCAAGCGAATGTCACTTTGCCTAAAATTCTAGAGGTGGTGTCAGCCTTCCATGGTCTCCGCTTGAGCAGTTCACCCTGCTCATGAGAGTTCGCAAGATCACCCACTGCGCTGCGGTTTATTGGGTGCAAAAACAAGCGAACATATTTGCAGGCGGCATAAAAGGTTGGCAGCAAAGAAGCAACTGCAGCAACACGGCGTTGGGCAGAGGAAGTGCTTCTACTTCGAATTTCGTCATACTCATGACGAAAAAAATAGTCAGACTCATGAACGTTTGCGCTGCCAACGAATTTGCTTTAGAGCGAGTGCCGTAAAGGTGAGCAGCAACAATTTAGAGGAAGCGTACCACAATTGCTATTTTTTTCCTTCTCTCTTTCATAAAACAGGTGAAGCAAAAGTAAGATATCGTGCGTGCTTTCCGGAAATATACGCTGCGCCGGTTATTGCCCCTCTTTAAACAACAGTTTTCACCTAAAGCATAAGTGAAGCACTTCGAATGAATCGTACACGCAGGTTACACAAGCAAACACACACACACACATATTGTAGTCGGTGAATACAAACAAAGGCGAGAGCAGAAAACAAGACAGGCCGAATGCATTCTCTCGTTTGACATACGTGTTTCGCAGACTTCGTGATAGGTATACGTATATCTGTAATACGAGTTGTTATTTTACCGTGAATGCACACCGAAGTGTGTCATATTCCGTCCATAAATTAGAATTATAAAAACATTAATAAACACGTTGGAGGGAGCACTCTCAAACGAGTATATATATATATATATATATATAGAGAGAGAGAGAGAGAGAGAGAGCTTGTTGTTTGGTCAGGGTTCAACATGGAACGTTCACATTAACCATTTAAGTGAACTACCCGCGCGAACAGTCAGATACATGTATAGAATTAGTCCATTTATCTCCCAGTAGCTGATGAAAAAATTTGTATTGTTATCTCTAATATACGTGGCTTTCCTATAGTGTACTTATATGTGGGACCAAACTTAAGAACACCATACGTTGTTTAAAGTACTGACAGATGTACACAAGAACAGACTGCACAGATGCGCAGAAAGAAATAATTTCCAACGCCTGACATAAACTAGGACACATTATGGAAAGGAAGCCATCCGATACCAGATAGTGACAGCAATGAACAAATTGGGAAGTAACTTTACGTTAGTCCAAGAGCAATTAAACATGAAGCTAAACATTTTTTTTACTCAGATACACGTACCTAACGAACAATCACCGACATAGCTTAGAATGTTATATTTAGAATACTGTTCTTAATGCATAGGCACGAGTACACATTATTTACTTGCTATTTGCGCAGTGCATAATATCAAGCTATGCTGTTTGATTGCCGTCCCATGATCCTCCACATGTGCTTGTGTGCAAGAAATTATGTGCACCTGTTGCAAACACTGGGTGCATACGCCGCTGTCATGGCCGAAAAGCGCCTCTTGCCTCTGTACCTTTCGTAGTGCATACAAGAAAGGAATAAAAGTACTGCCACTAAGACTGCTACTATACGGCCAGTTTTCTTTAATGTGAACTATACAACAATAATGTTGTCTAAATTCTATGACCATCTGCGCAAAGGCAGACATGACGGGCCAATTTTACTACTCAAGTAAATAAAATAAAAAGAGGCATGCCTCAAAAGTGAGCGCTCATTTCTGAAGCCCTGCACGTGCTTTCATGGTTCTTAAGTACCTAGATATTCACCACGACGTTCTTCGTGATAGGTAATAATGCTCAGTTATAGCATAACTCCACAGAGCAACGGTCTCGTACACACGGCTCGCGAAGCCCATCTATGCGGTTCGCGTGCAAGCCTTCCACCTTTTATCAAAGCTGAAAAAAAAAATCCGACCCGCCGTGGTTGCTCAGTGGCTATGGTGTTGGGCTGCTGAGCACGAGGTCGCGGGATCGAATCCCGGCCACGGCAGCCGCGTTTCGATGGGGGCGAAATGCGAAAACACCCGTGTACTTACATTTAGGTGCCCGTTAAAGAACCCCAGGTGGTCGAAATTATTCCGGAGTCCCTCACTACGGCGTGTCTCATAATCAGATGGATGTTTTGGCACGTAAAACCCCATAGTTTCATTTTTAATTTCTGAAAAAAAAAATTCTAAAGATCAAATCTTGTAAAATCTTCACAAGATGGGTCGCAGTGGGGAGCTGTGCCTCCTGATGCGAGCTCTGTACGTCTCATAGACGACCGTAGTAATAATAATAATACGCGTAACTCAAGGCACGCTTGAAAAAAAGAATTCAGTGTTCTTGGAGTTTGCTCTTTCTGGAGCGACCGTCCCTAGAATGTACATATTGATCCGAGATTTTCTTACAGTTCATTCAAGCTTATTCGTTATAATCACAAGCACGTGCTGCAAGAAGCGTGAAAATAAACCTATAAAGCCACAGAATAGAGGACTGGGCGGGTTGGTACATATTTCGACGGGAAAAACCTGCGAATCGAACGAAGCACAAGAACAAGTAGGACGTGCACACGAAGGCGCTCGAGTCCAGTCAGCGCTCGTGGCATCAGCTTTACGCTTTATTATTATTATTATTATTATTATTATTATTATTATTATTATTATTATTATTATTATTATTATTATTATTATTATTATTATTATTATTATATATAAGGAGATGTTGACGCACAAATGAGGCACCGGCGACTCCTTAGCTCTCGAATGGGTCTAACACACAACACACAGAGTTCAAGATTACACGTCAAACAACCTTCTCATAGAAGCACCAGAACATAAATGAATACTTGGCGAGCAACGTTTTCAGAGTAACACTACAATGTAAAAAATACGTGGTACATACGCTCAATCTGTCCTCTGTTTGTTATTTATTAACCGTAATCTGTCTTTGCCTTTCCTGCTCTGTTGCCTCAATATGTCAAATGAACTAGCCCATCAACTCGCGCTCAGCAAATTATTCCCTCATTTCCTCTTTTACATTTTATTTTCTTATTATTATTACTATTACTTCTTTTTTTTTCCTCTAGCTTTGTGGTTTCAAAGGCAACGTAGTTTTATACATGGTTCGCGCGTAGCTTGTAACAAGCGGAGGCAACGCATAAAATGTGCTCGAGGCCCCGAGCGAGGCCGGTCTCCGGGAGGCGCAGGGTCCACTGTCGGAGAGAATTGCACTATTACGAGGCCCGCGCTGTTCTCTGCGTGCCGGCGCGACCCCATATGCAAATCTGCCCGGAGAGCCCGCGCAGGAAAGGGACGGGGCATAAATATAAATAACGCTGATGAAAGAACGAGAAGGACGCCCACGCCTCGCTGGATTTGCCACGCGTCGCCCGACTCTCGGAGCCTCCCTAGTTCCTTCCGTCGCTTCCCTGCAGTGCGCGCACGTCTTCTCTCGCTATCGCATTCGCTCTATCTGCTGGGCGATCGCGATCGAGTATGGCCAGATAGCCGCTCGCATCAACATTCCCTAAATTCGAAAAGAGAACGACAGAAAGAAAGAAAAAGCGAATGGTTTTGCGGTTGCCTATAGTGAGCGTCTTTCTACGTCCTACGTATGCACATTTGAACCCGGAAAGCTTTCCTCTCAAGGGTCGCGCAATTAACATACTCTCAGCAACCTGGACAAGCGGGCTAGTTGGTTGACATTCATCATGAGCGCTTTTTTTAGCGCAACGAAAAGACGCAAGACGTAAAAGCACGACAGAGGGCGCTTGCGTCTGCCGTCCTTCTGCCACAGTATCATCATCATCATCATCATCATCAGCTTATATCACGCCTCAGTATACGTGATAAGAATGTCACGTTTCTCAGATGGTTAGCACTCGTGTACGTTCGGTGTTAAGCTTTTAGGTTTATTCGCTGTTGACTATCCCAGTCGTTTTTGGTTTGTAACCTCTTATTTCGTGTATTACGCAGCAGGAGCGATTACTGACATACGCATATTCGTGAAACTTGAGTTAATCAGCTGCCAGGAAGCGCTTTTTCGTGTGGTTCCACAGTCTTCTGCCTTTTCGTTGTGCTAACAATGACCGCACAACATAATCTCCCGCACACATCGTTCCTATCAACTGTTGATAACATCCGTGCATCGACGACAAGGATGGATGGATGTTGGCCGGTGCCACAGAGCTTGATTCTTTTTACCAATGCGCTTTTGAATCGAGCTTCCTGCTAAAGACCCACCGACTCTCAGAAATATGTTTTGCGCCCCAAAAGAAGTAATATTTCTTATTCTGCATGTTTTAATACCTTTAGCCACCAATCTGCTCGCCGTCTTTTACAAGTCTCCAGTAGCCAGATTTATTTTTATTTATTTCAATAACCTAAAGGCCCTAGTGGGCATTACATAGGGGATGATTTCAGGTGAGTACATAAATATATGTATAAACGATATAAATCGAAGACAACAATACTTACAACAAAACTAGAAAAAGAAACAGCGAGTTAAATTGAACCAAGGTGTCCAGAATAGCATAGAAAAAAAGTTCCCCTTTCCCCGAATAGCTTCAGAACTTAAAGCCTCTGGCCAGGGTAACTACGTCCTCATTTACATCTGGATGAACGATACGGCGACATGCTAGCAAAACATGCACAACGGTATCTGCGTCATTTCCAGGGCATCCGTTCGCAAGCGCTTCTCCGGCGTCCAACGTCGTGTTCTGGCGACTGCGCAAACATGTGCCCTTAAACAACGACCACTCTGGGTGGAAAAGAGAAAGAAATCGATGAGACCACGAGGCAGCAGTCTGTTGCGCTGGCTTATTAAGTTTTGTTATTACGTCACGCTTTATTATGTTTCGTAACACACGCACATTGAACAGCGTGGCAAATGTTCATTGTTGTTGCTAGGAAGCCAGCACAAAGCGGCGTGGAAGCCGTACATATGTGACTGGAGCACATAACGAGACTATTTTCTTTTCTGTTTGCTTCCCTCTAGCAGCTTAACGGTGAGAAGATGAACATCAATCGGTTATGAAACAGCGAACACAGCACGTGCGCGCAAAAAAAAAAAAAAAAAAAAAAAAGCGGAGGGAGTAGACTGAACTGGCGCGGAATATATCACGGCCAGTCTTGCCAACGCGGCGAGCCGGGAACGGGCGAATTCGCGCTCGAATCGGCCGATCAGAGCTCCTTTTCAACGCAATAGAAGTCGCCACGACATCCATCTTAGGCGAAGAGATCGAAAATTTAAAGCGCGATAAAAATTGAGAAAACAAAAGCGAGACACAGTGCGACAGCGCGCAACGTCAAAAGTCACAGGCGGCGCACGGAAAAGCCGCCGAAGAAAATCTGCTTTAAAGCCGCCTTCTCTCATAACGGGGAGGAGAGGAAGAGCGGGAGGAGAGGAAGGCAGAAAGAGAGGAGCGCGTCAGAACGAGAGGCCTCTCTCCTGCATTCTCTCTCTCTCCGCTCGCGCGCGCGGTCAATGACACCACGTGACGTCACCAGTATCCGGAAACACACGGCCAAATGCAAATAACGGAAGGGCTTGCCTGCCGAGCTCCTCGGCTGCGCGGCGCTGCCAACGTCGCTCCGATCGCCTGTCGCTGAGCGCCCATCTGCGCATGCGCAGTTGGCCCGCGGGCGCTCCTTTCAGCTTTACACACCCCCCTCCCTCCCCCGGACCAACAGTGCTGCAGCCGGTGCCGGATCTCTGAGCGTACTTTATTGTCTCTCTAGGCTGCGTCTTGTGTGCGTTCATGCTTTTGTATAGATCGCTAGCATCTCGCAGCGCTATTTTGGCGCTCACCGCCTGGCGACCAATCGCTGGTGAAAAAGCTCTCTTCCCAGCTTTCTGTGGAGAAAGAAGCTGACCGGCAATATCCGCGAGGATGTTGTCCTCTAGCTAAACAACGACGCTATTAGGAGAGGATCATACTGATTCGTTGCTCGCCGCCGAACCTCGCTAATAGGGTTCGGCGATGTTGGCGGATTTCTACGTCTTTTTTTTTCTTCGTTTTCTTCTTTTTTTCTAGCGAGGCCCTTTGCTTGAAACAGCGCGTTTTAGCAACAACACAGAATTATCTTTTTATTCTTGTTTTTATTATTGCGACGCATTCTTGGCGAGTTAACACCCTTTAACAAATTTGTTGGGTCCCAAAAGTGTGTACTTTCTAATTGTATAGTTTACTTATGTTGAATAAACTTTCAAAACTTTCAACCCAGTTTTCTGTAACGGGTATCTGGTATTCGGCCTCTTTCGCGAAACACGAAAACGCTCTACCTGAATTAACTTTGACTACCTGGTGTTCGTTAACGTGCACCGAAAGCACAGTGCATGACCGTTTTCCGCATTCCACCTCAATCACAACGCTGGCCGACGCAAACATCAATCGAACCCGCGAACACCAAGAGAGCGCCACAGCCCCTTTAGAACCGCGGCGTTTAAAAGTTCAGACAGCGCATTGATCGTTCCTTTAATATGACGGGCCGCTGTCGTTCCAAGCCTGCATGAGAGCGAAGTGTGCTCACGAAGGCGGCCATCATCGCTAAAGAGGAAGGGCGCTTTTACCAATGGGCCTTCTGCTTAAGGAGTCTTCTTCTTCTTTCTGGGGATTTACGTGCTAAAACCACTTCTGATTATGAGGCAGGCCATGGTGGCGAGCTCCGGATTACTTTTGTCCCCCTGGGGTTCTTTAACGTGAGCCATTAAAAATGAAAATAAGAAAAGGTGGCGGGGACAACTCGAACGTAACGGGGATATCCTCGCTGCTCGTTGGCTTCTAAGCCAACAATATAAACTATGAAAGGCTCACCTTTGGCTGTAAGGTCATGCAGGCTGTAAGGCTCTAAGGTCATGCAGACGCCACCTTTAAGAGACCTTCGCATGTTGAGGGCAATTTCGCAAACAACGGCGTTTCCGCTGTAAAACATCGCCTCCGGAGGACACGACGATTGTCCGATCAGGCCAGCATATGTGAGCCGGAGCAAGGCTACGGTCATAGGTGTCGTGTTTGTTTGCATTACTCTCCCCTCGTCACTTCATTTGATCGAGTGATGGGTGTGGTTGCAAAGCAACACGAAAGCTATGGTGGGCGAGGATTAACGTGCACCACCTAGGGTTATATTAACGTCGACCCGATACACGGCACAGCAGCCACAGTCGGGAATCGAACCCCGCGACCTCGTGCTAAAACGTCATAACCATCACAGCGGATCGCTCGTTCCGTCGTGATGCTTCTACGAGTGAAGCGCAAATGTCACTTTTAGTATCCCCGTCGCGTCATAGGTACTGTGAGTGCGATTCAATTGTGAGCGAGTGCATTCGACGCGCGCGAAACGGTCAGCGGCAGCACGGGCCTGCGTGGTGTTTTTCCGAGTCGGGAGCCCCGCGGGTCCATCCCCCCTCCCCCCTACCCGTCTGGCGTCGCTCCTTCCCCCATGTTCGTCGCTAGCGCCGACGCTTGCCCGCCTCCCCCGTGAGGTTGGATAAGCGCTGGGGGGCTCGTCGGCCTCAATCTGGGTCGCGGCCGGCGCTGTGGCCTTGCCCACCCTGCCCTGCCGCAGCACCGAGAAGGGGGGAGGCACTTTCGCTATTATCGCACTCCGGGGCCATGTGCAGGCACCGCAAACCGCCTTCTCGCCTCCCCCTCCGTCTGTCTAAAGGCAGCGGCTATGAGAAGCCAAATTAAACGCCTCTCCAGTCAGTCAGCTGACCTCCGGCGAAAGTGAACTGGCTGCCCTCTGAAGGCACGTCCCCTACTTTGACTGAAGTCGGGGGCCACTTATCTGCAACTAACAGCGTCGAACGCCGTTAGCCGCTTAGCAGGGCTGTCCGGCGCGAGATGAGGGTAATACTCGCGCGGCGAATTACAAAATAACGTAGCCTCAGAAAAAAAGGGCAACATCGTCGACGGCGATAGCCTTTCGCGCCAAAACTCCTTCCCCTTCCCCTACGAAGCAAGACAGGACTTAAAGATGCACTGTAAGCACCGACGAAACAAATGCAGCCTCAGGCAAAGGGGGTATTCATGCCGGCTTCTCGGCACATAACTAAAGCGTACAGAAAAGCAATGGTCTCTAGCAGTTGTTAAGCGGCAACGACGGGTCCCGCTAAAATAGGAGGATGCTGAAATTAGAGACGGCTAGTATCCACAAGATTGAAACGATAGATTACTACCTGGATAATGTTTTGAAATGAATGCTCGAAAAGGAGGTTTATCTCGTGTACGCACTAGCATATTTCGTAAAGTACAACAGAAATAACGAGCCAAATTCTTTTTTCTTTCTTTTTTTATTTTTTTCAACCCTATTTCCACGAACTAAAGAAGCAAAAGAGACATAATTTAACACAGCAGCCGTAGTGTGGGGCCTCCAAACGGGGCACTAGGTTTAGTAAAGAAATGTTGCTTCCGAGTGTATCTGCACAATTCTATTTTCCTCTCAGTGACAGAATAAATGGCTTCCGCAATTTACTAGTAGCGTGGTAAAACGCGCACGACGAAGAATGCCATCGATCATCAAATACGTCTCCAAATTAAACACTTCCGTGGGCGGTTGTTCTCTCGGGACCTCTCAGGTGTCCTTGAGGAAGACGTGCAGACGCGAGACTAGTATACAACGACTGGTACCCTATACTGGGCATGTCTGTTCGCATGTGTGAGCGATGAGGCTTTTCCTCCATGGTCATGACGTTCATCGGAGACGAGAAACATGTTTCTAAGACTTCCGTGTTTCGTACCGAGCAGGTACCAACGGTATATGGTAGAGAAATAATCCATAGAAAGGCACGTTAATCAGAGGTAGTTCTGGTCGGGGCACTCTATAACCAAGTAACCCTCGAAAACCGCGTTGACCTATAGTGCCTGGACTCCGCATGAACGACTTGGTGGAGGCAAATGAAAATTTAAACGGTTGTAACGGATAAGAGAGAGGTAAACTTGTGGTCACTTTGTAATTTCTCGGTGTTTCGCTCCAAGTAAGAGCATGAGATCTGCAGGGCCCGATGCTCATCTACTTCACCGAGGAGGCGTGGTCGTCCGTTACGTGGGTCGCATCGCTTTGCAGGGCACAGCAACTACGCAAACGTCCGCTGGCGCAGGCTCCAAAGAGCGTGGCCAGCCTCAATGCACCTTAGAAAAGCGGAAGCGCCTCGCACCACCAAATATCGCGCAGTTATGCGTACCGCCCAGACCAAGCACGTGTTTGCCGTTTTGACGGTGGCCCACTCGGGGGCAAAGTGTCTTACGGAGAAGAAGATATACCGTGCAACGACTTTACTGGAGAGGGGAGGCGCGCGATATAGTTGCCCAAGTGAGATCGAAATTCTCAAGGTCAGGGCATGAACGTGAGCATATAGCACCGAGTTACAGCTATCGTCATAACGATCATCCATCCTGCTGGCGGATTTCTACAGGTAATTTTCAGATAGTGATGAGCAAAAATTTTTTTTTTCTGCTCATTGGTTGTCCCCTCAGAATCCTCCTTTTACTGAGACCTGATATGATGCAAGCAAACATGTTGACATCTCTCCACAACAGTGTCTCACATGTTAAACGAGTAACATAATGCGCAAAATACATGAAGAAGGGTGGCAAAAGAGACAGGACAGAGCGCGTTCAGTGTGGACCACCACATCCGCAACAAAAACTTCTGTCTCATGAGAAGTGTTTTTTGTGTGTGTGCGTCTGTGTTTCCTACATTCTGCATCGAAATGCGACAACAAATAGCGCAGCGCTCGTTTAATATTGCGAACTTTGTCACGGTGGTGGCATGTCATTTCACACAGTTTCTCGGAACTGTTGGAACTGTGTCAGTAATACCGGATTCTAACATCTGGTTAAACTCCCTGCCTCTCTCTCTCTCCAGAGCAAATCGACAAAACTAAGGGGAGGGAGAGACAAGGTGAGCGCTAACCTTGTCCCTTCGCCCATTATTTCTGTCGATTTGCGCTAAGTGGTTCCTATGTGGTCCGTAGTGTACATGTTGAAACCGTGCGCCGCCGCGTCGTGTGCTTCTTCGGAGGAAGAACATGTAGCTGCAGTGCGGGCACACACCACGCCGTCGAGTCACTGGAAGAAGGCGTGAAAGAAACGAGTTTTCTCCTGCCACTTTGTCCCAACTTCACTTCACTTAACTGCACCAGGGGGCTGGCGCTGCAAGACGCGTCGAAGAATGCGGCAATGCAAATGAGCACGCCAGTGCGTAAAGCTTTCGTACCAGTAACGACAGGTATCAATAAAGAATCCATTTCCCGCGGCAGATTTAATTTCATAGCGACTGCCTTCGGTAACGAATAACCTGCGCTCAGAGTTTACACAGGATAGGGAGCTTCTGTAAGAAAGGCGACGTGTACGCTAATGCGCTTCAAATTTGCTTGTCACTCTTGCGCGTCGTAACTGTTGTTTTGCGGTTTTAAAACACAAGTGGATGCCGAGATGGCAAACATTGTCCAGCGCAGCGTCGGTTTGGAGTGCTAAATCTCGGAGTCCATCCCGGCAGAATGCGAAATGGGCTTTCATACTATGGCAATTGTAAACATTCTCACTGACCGCACAACGACCAAGTTAACGTTTCGGTGCCCGTATTGAATTGTGAACAAGGTACGGGTACCGAAACATCAATTTCGCCGTTTATGCTGAGTGACAAGATTAATAATTGCTATACAATGACTTTACCTGGCCTGACGGTTCTCTGTCAAACACATGCTAGAATAATCAGCTTTTCCACTTTAACACCTCAAATGCTAGCGGTATAACGGAGTCAAGAATGACGCGGCGATTCGCCGTTCCACCTTCCACCACTCCTTTTCAGCTCGGACAGCACATCGTCCGAGGTCCGCTTGCCAGAGCGGTGTCGCTCGAGCGATCCCGCAATGCGTTACGTAAGCGGTCAGCGCGATGCGTCGCAGAGACGGCGGCGCGCTCACCGAAACGTGTGCCGCCTCACCGGGCGCCGATGCGTGCGATGCTCCTCTCCGGCCTCCCGACCGAGAGAGAAGCGCTGACAAAACAGAAACAGAGGAGGAAGTAACTTCTACACGCGGTCGCTATTGTTTTCCACCGCGCGGGCGGCTGGCAGTCTCCAGTGGTTTTCTTCTTTCCTTTTGTTTCGTACGCGTCGAGTCATTGTCTCCGCTGCAGTCTCGCGTCAGCGTGCGACAATTTCTGTTCCTCCCGACGACCCCGTTCTATAATGCGGGTTCCGAGGGGAGTGGGCGTGCCTCCCTTTCCGTGCTTGTCTACTCGGCTCGGGACCACTTCGTTTGATTCGGCATTGGCCATTCCTTCATACGCTTGTCAATCAGTCAGTCAAGAACTTTATTGATGTTCTGAGGAGTTTTAAGCCATTGGAGATACCACGCGGGGAGCTCCTCCGGCCGCAACCGTAGGCGACGCCCAAGTCGGGACGGAAACTAGTAATGCTTTTTTTTATTTCTTTTTATTTTATTATCCTTACACCATACAGCGTCTCTCAGGCGCCGGCAGTCGTCCGCAGAAGCGTTGTTACGCCACCTTGAGTTAACTTCGCCCAACTCAAAACTGGGTCGCCACTCTTCGTCCCCTGCGTATGGCTGCGTTCATCTTCGACTTCATACTGCACCCTAATCCCCTCCTTCTCCTAATTTAGGTCAATTTGCCGTGTTCTTCCGAACCACCGTGCGCACTTCAGCCACGACTCTACGGGGCGCTTTTTTATCTCAATCTGCACGCGCGAACGGTGCCTTTGTTTCCGGACATGACCCGCATGTCACTATCAACAGTCGTTGTTTGTGAAAAATAACAAAGAAAAAAAAAAACGGAAAGTAAGAAAGGCGCAACGCGTTACGAAGTGGACATGCAGCAGTGCACGCCAATTGGAGCTTGACGGCTCCTGACCGGCGGTCCTGCGCTTCATTGCAGCACTTCATAGTGCTTGACGCCGGCACGTGCTGTTTTCTTAAGCCTCCTGCATGAGTATGCGTGGTAGCTTGCGTGATTTCTAAGATGAAATGCTGTGCGGACACAATCTACCTGCGCAGCAGTTTCCCGCGCGCTGCACGCCTACAGCGGCAACATGAGTGCTCGTGCAGGGAATGAAACGGCACGAGTTCGAAACGCTGCGGCCGCGGGGCAATATGCGACAACGATGGTCCGAGCTGCGACTGCGTCTGCGAAGAAACACGGGGAGGGCTGTGGAAGTTGAGCTGCAAACTATAATGCGCTCGACAAGCTGATGCATCTGTAGTTTTTTTTTTTTTATCGGATTTACTCCCTGCATTTATTTTAATTTTGCCTCAAAATAACGCGCGCCTTTCTCAACAGCGTTCCTGCCGGCTCTCGGCTTGACAGGAAAGTACGTGTGCTTCTATTACCGTTTGTGTATTCCCGCAAAATGAACACGTCAACTCTGACCATATACAGAAATTGGAGTCCTACAAATTTCCGTTCCATGAATTCGAAAATTCCGGAATGGAAGAACGTGTATCTCGTTTTATCCTTCCAGTCCCGGGCATGCCACTTTATTCCCACTCTTTCGTTGAAAATTCGCAGTCTGCGTTTCGGTCTGTAGGTGCCGTAGACATTTGCCGCAGTCGGTGTACAGGTAGATCGAAGTCGGCGAGAGCATTTCACCCCCTCTCTGAGCCGTGGCTAAACCACCGTCGCGCGTTGCCCAAGCTACCGGATTCGGCATTCGGTCACGCCTGACGCGCCGCCGACATCACGGATATTAATTCCGACCGTGACCCAACGATTCCTCGCGCGGCAAGCGCGCCGAACGCCATAGCGCGCTTCGCCTTACGGGCGTGTTACGACCGCGCCATCGGCAATGCTGCGTGTGAGCTTGCGGCACAGTTGGGACGTGACTGTCACACGTGCAGCATGGATATCGGCAAGACAGTCGATGCCGGAAAAAAGTTCGGTACAGCATTTGCTAGGAAAATTGCTAGAGGTAACTCTGACGCCTGCGGGAGGCTGCAGGCACATATGGAGATCCAGCCAGCGTAGGAATTATGGTTGGCACGCATGGATTTGCCTAAAGTTCGTCCTTCTGGCTTCGAACGGCTTTGTGGCTTCGCAAACTGATCGTTTTCAACCAAGCGAGTTCCAATTCTGGCCAGCATCAGAGGACAGTCTACGCAGACAGCTAAAGATAGACAGCTAATACCCCTGTCACACGGGCACTCGAAAGTCTTTTGAGCAAAAAGACTTCTCCCGAAAAAGAGTTTCACCCGCAGACACACGACAGGGAGCGATCGCTTTTTCAGAAGCGGTATTTTCTGGAAGCGGAGTTCGTCGATCTCCTTTACGGCCGAAAAGGAGTAGCCTCGAAACCAGTGGGCACGAGCAATTAGCATAGATTAAACAAAATAATCGAATGCGTAATTTTCTGTCGCCTAGGCTCATCATAAAAAATAATTTTGTGTCTCGCAGAAGGTGTAGTAAACCCAGTAATGCTCATTTTCTTCTGTACTCTCGTAAGCAGGTCGAACGGGCTGGGGATGTCACGTGATGACGCTCTTTAAACTGCTATAATAAATCTTTATATTAACGTTTCTTATGTTAAATTTAATTGAAAAACGTGTAAACAATAAGTTTTCGCTTTATATTTTGAGATAAGTTGTTGTTGTTGTTTTTTTTTTTTTGGCCGGTATTGTTTCGAACGCTAGCGCCACGCTTTCGGCAGTGTGTCCAGAAGGAAACACTAAGAGGAGATCGTCGGCGCCGTGTGTCTGCTGCGCAACACCTCTTCATTCAAAAGTCTTTCAGCTTGGTAAAAGACCGCTTGTGTAAAAGAGTTTTTGCGTGCTCGTGTGACAGAGGTATTAGACAGCGTCGAGCCCAAGTAATGGAACGCGCCTGAAACTGTCTGGAAGGCCATGGAAAGGCGCCTCTGCGACGTGACGCCACCTCGCGTCGACGAGAAAAGGCTAAGAAAGGCGCATGGTATTTTCTGCATTTCGAGCGTGCGAACCTGTGAAAAAGACAACGTGACTTTTAAGCGCATATGAAAGCGTGGCTACGCTTTCTTGTGCGCAGACAACCTGCCCGTCGGGCTTCCGATCTTCCTACTCAGCCGCCATCTTGTTTAGACAGCAAAGTATCCTGCATCGTTTTTACTTCCATGCTGTCTTCGCGAAGCTGTCCCCCTTGACGTCTTCCTCGGAATTGTATCAATAATTTGACACGGCCGTTGTCCGCTTAGCCGTCTACTTCGCCGTTTACGGTGATTATTGGAATGCAGGCAAAATACATGCGTTAATAATGCAACAATTCGCAATGATTACGCGTGTGGGCAAATACTTATTGGCTTGCTTGGTTTAGAAAAGTAAGATTACTTGGAAATTTGTCCCAATAAAGGCAGATGCATCGTAGTAAACAGAGCCACGAGAATGTTTCAAGCCACAAGCACGGAAATCGGACAAATCCATGCACTGATTAGCATTCCCACGGTGGCTGAACGATCGCAGCATCCAAAGAAAACCGTCACGTGAGTGTAAATGCGGCGACGTCGATACGACCAGAACAGCGACCGAGATAGGGGTGTCACGCATCTCTGACTGCAGCGGATACAATACGGTGAGCGTAAGAGCAAGTGTTGGGCCCAATGCGTGCCATGACAAATCCTGCAATACATCCACGGCTGCTGCCTCTGAGTGTTTCCTCATAATTAAAATCCTGTGCAAAGATTACATATTACGTTTTATATGAAAATAGGCAGGCATCTCGCAGGTAGCAAACATTTGCGAATAAATTTTCAGAGCAACGTTCACTTCAGCTAAAGATGACAACGAGGCAGCCTGGACTAAATGTGCGCTTCGTACCGTGGTGTAACTCGTCCTTACATATACAACCACACACATCAAGGAGCGCGCCTTAATTGCAAGCTCGAAACGCAGAAATTGACAGTCGCCTTTACAGAGACTTCCATTCTTGGGGTGAAATGCATCGCGTGTATTCAAGGGCTCGTAGTAGCTTAAATGTGACCCGAAATCCCACCGGTTAACTTCAATAACGTTTGAAGCTAGCCTAGCATGAATGGCTAGTTGGTGGCACATTCTTCTTAGCAGCGTTACAGTACATACTAAGTGTAAGAAAAACTAGATGGGACAGGAGAGTGAGACAGCACAGAGGTCGTCATTTCTTGCTTTTCCTACGCGTTGTGTGAGCAGTAAACACTGCTAGGAAGACTCTACATTACATTTTCGTTAATATATATGAGTGCAAGCAGTTTACATCAGCGGTTGAGTAGAAGAAAGGCGGCGGGTATATGATAGAAAACTAATATGACCCTAAATGTTTACTACTCCGTGCTAAACAGCTGAGAGGCGCGAAACTCGGGCGTCATTTGTGCGATACCACCAGCAGTGCACTTCTGTACAGGCGACACCCTGAGCTGGTCGAACGACGCATCTCGCGGACGCTTATCTCCGTTGATGGCCCGGAAAGATAAGAGCTGCGCCCCGGTAGTTTCTATATGTTACAGCGGCGGAGAGGCCCTACGTGCTGTTGCCTGCAATCACTTGCGGTGAGAAAAAGAGGGAAGAAAGAAACGGAGTCCGGCAACAGACTGCATGCGCTGGTCACGCGCTACTGTTCAAGTGACGCCACGACAGCGGGTCCGAGTCATCACCTTATTTGTTCGCGCAGTGATCTGCATCTTTGAAGTAGCACAACGTCAGTGATTTACCGCAACAGTCGCAGGCTCTCTTTTTTTTTTCTTTTCTTTCTTCTTGCGTGCTATTTCGGGGGTAAAAAGAAATAGGAGATGCCGTTCACTGGTGACAGCTATTTCTTTTCACTTGGTTATTAACGCAAGATAAAATAAATTAAAGAAAGATAAGTTCTATAACTAGGCAATGCTTAAATAAAGCAAGAACATGTATCGCCACTAAGGGTGGAAGTCACCTCGAAGAGTGCCAGCTGAAACTAACTCCGCCTATGTCAGAGGTATATACAAGCTTGTTTCAGACACACGAGTGAGACACTCGTATTTACACGCGCACGAATGGCACACTAGCAGTTTTCACTAGCACAAAGTGATTACACTCGGACTCTCGCAGTGCACATCGCCATCGTCTCAAGAACTACTTGGCTGCGATGCGCACAACGTCGTCTCAGACCGCCACACCATGCAGTGGCTCCTGAAACACATGCGCAGGCGCCACCTCCCTCGGAGTCTGCGTCGAGCACAAAACCCCCAGAACAAACTGTCAAGCGATCCCTTAATGATTTGCGAGTCACGACTCCCCAGTGACTTGGTAGGAAAAGTTTTGATTTCATCGTCGTGTAATCTAGGACGAAGATAAGGAGCGTGACATGTCGACGACGGCGTAATCGAAAGGACGGACGCATACAACAAATCCAATTTCTAGTTCTCAACTGTTATCGCCCTAAAACACACAGGGAGAAACAGAGACCGCAGGGACAAAGAGTAAGAAAGTATGCGTATCCTGAAGCGTATATATGGTAACTTTTAAAATACGTTTCGTTCGTATAACGTATTCTTAAGAAAGAAAAAAAAAAGCCAGGCTTGTCAGACGCTTTTAGTTCGTAAACGAGCTTTTTTCATATAGGTCGGTCACATTCTCTATATGTTCGCTTCCACGACTGTTACAACGGGCTGCATTATGAGTGACATTTTATTCACCCCGGTCCGGGGTGTTAAGTGAACACTAGATAGTGAGTGAGATAGTGAGAAATAGATCGCGCGCTAGAGTCCCGGCTACCGCGGCTGCATCCATATCGAGTGGTCGAAGTCTGTCAGCACCCACTTCGACATCTCTGCTTGCGTAGAAACTTTCGCAGGCGAAATCTGGTCAAGTATAACTACAACACACGGCAGACTGTGCAGCCGTGACTCGTTTTCTGCAGTGAACAGTTAACCTTGATGACGTTGTTTCCACTCGCTCTGCTTCTTTTACTGCTTCTATGCTGGCTTCACCTTGACACTGCTCTTGGATCCGGCTTGGTCTCGAGTCAATTTCTCCCCCAAAGATTACTCACTAGAACTTCAATTACTCATTCTTTCGCGCTTAATTATGCCAATTACGATTGCCTCGTGTCCTTGAAAGTTTGCAAGTAATATATCGGGAGGTTCAACTCGCTCAATTTCAGAGGCTATATCAACTTACGTTCGCCCACGCAGTCTATTCAAAGTTAAAATGAGGGCGACATTATGTCATACGTTCAACTATGCATATGGACAATATTTCTACCTACTTCTCCTTTATACTACTACATATTGACGACACCTGTGTTTTTGCAATGAAGTTATGATCATTCAATTGAACAATTTTATTTCCTCGAAATTTGTTTCTTGCGGCTAGAGCACTCGATGTTCCATTTATGCCTGCGCAACATTAGGAAACTTGCATAGCGGGAATTTGATTTCGTTGCGCGTATGCACTCTTCATTGAACTTTTGTATAACATGTAGTCGTGACAAAAGAGATGTCATCCCGATTAATTCGGCGCTCTCGAGCCCGCGTCCATACTGAATGGAAGGTAATTCTGACATACCGTCCGTGCGGCATCCCTGCGTGTATTTAAGGTCGCGTAATGTCCGTGCTGCAACAGCGGCTCAAATACATTCTGTATACGTGATTTCCGCAACGAGTTACATGGGAAATCGTTTAGCCTCGATTACAGAGCCAGACTCGTGGGGCGCAAAAGCGATACGGCTCCCAGGCAGCGCTGAGAATACGCGCCAAATGCGTTCCGCGCAGTTACGACTTTACAGCCACGAGAGAGAAAAGTCTATCGCAGCGCCATTCCGGGCATTACTCTTACCAACGCATTTGGCTCTCGTTGTGCGAAGCAAAGCGGTCAGTTGCGTATGGACCCTCGCATCCTGTAAAAAAAAGCACACGTCGCCTGCTAGGCGAGCCAAAGAGCACGTCTCGCGCGATGTACTTTGCGTCGCCTGCGCGCTATATTGGTGCTCGGCCCGGCATCAATTTGGCGATGAAGAAACGTGTCACGCAAGCGGGCAGATAGCCGAGCGGCGGCGCACGGCGAGACAGCGCGCTCTTCACGCCCCAGCGAGCGCGAGTCACACACCGGGGGCAATCCTTTCAAGCTCGTGGCGCACGTCGCCACGCTGTTGACGGCTACGCGCCGCAGATGCGTACAGCGCATGCAGGACCCTCCAAACACGGTGCGCATAGACATGCGTGAGACGTCGCCCCTCTGCGTTTACACAGCCTCGAGGCACCGACGGGTTTTTCTGCGCCACAATAGTTAAAGCTGGATTCACACGACGCACCTAATCGCTCATTCTGTCCGCGGATGAACGTGGCGCGGCTCAGTGGCACATAATTACGCCGCGCAGAAGCGCGCCGCAAACTATAGGCGCTTGCGACGCGATTTCGTGCACCTCAGTCATGTGGCGATGAAGCAAGAAAGGGAGCGAAATTACTGAATTCTGTTTCGCAGACGTAGCCTGAGCTTCACTACAGGTGGCGCCCCCGGAATGGGAATGGTGGTAGAAAACCGCCTCACATGCATTCCCAGGCAGCGACCAGAGCTGAAAGACGGCCTTCTTTCACACACAGGTGCTATCAGAATTATCTGAAATTATCACTGTCCATAATAAACAAGACACGCAAGTGGTCACGAAACACAAACCTGAGTCAAAGCTACAATTTCCTTGATACCACTGCTCGCGAGCTTGCATCACTTTCTGCGCTTCCCTTTTCTCCTTAACATGACTGCGTGAGGCAACTACCCCTGTCCGGCAACTTCATCCTGTATGCATGTATATTTATTTCCATACACCATCTAATTCAATGCATGACATATGCGGCCAGTTTCTTGTTTCATTATTATTCTCCACGTTCAATCCACAAGTTAGCAGGAGGACTCTTCGGGCGCTTTAGAAAGGTTTATATTGCAGCCGCGGCTCGCAAAGCTCAGGAAGATATGGCTTTGCCCGTCATGTTTCTTCATCGCCGATTGAGATTTACTTTCTGTCCGACAGCAATTTGTTTTCCCGATATTCTTTTCTTTTTTTTTTTGTCACAATAGACGTGTGTACAAGCATGACAACTGTTTTGCAATGCAATTGGTTGAATCGAAGGCAGCATCTCTTGGCAGTAAAGTGCGTAGCATCACCACTGGCCTGACTGTTTGCCTTAGAGAAGCAGGCTATAGCGCGTTGCGCTTGCAGCCGACGCACTAGTGTTGTCGTACAACATAAAAGTACTACAAGTGAACAAACGCCTCATAAAGGAACCCACAGCAACAACTTCCAAGGTGGAAAGGTCACGTCATTGCGTTAGGGAAAACTGCATACATCCTACAACGAAGAATCGACGAGCTTTTCCAAAAGTCATGCGTGCATCACATCCGAATCTGAATATATGTCTAGCCCGACGCACACTATAAAATAACGGAAGCGTAGAGGCGAATTTCGTTGAACAATACGCTCGCGCCCAGCCTCTGCGTATGTTTCCACTGCATTGCACGCAACAGATGAGGCGAAGAGCAACCGCCGTGGTGTTACTGGCCGTTTTTCCGCTATCGAGCGGCAGCAATCGCCATAAACTAAGCCGCAGGCCTGGGAACGCGTGACCCCCCTGCTGTGCGCGTACGTATACAAGACGCGCGGCGCGCAACATATTTACACGCGGTCCGAAGCGGCAAGGCACATAAATTTCAGTGCACGCACGGCCGACTCGAGAGCCTGTTGTGATTGGAGCAGGCGAGAGGGAACGCCGAGGTGCGGGGCTGGAGAAGTCGCCCCCTTCCCATAACTCGGCTCGAACGTCCCACCGATCACGTGTTCCCCGAGAGCTTTGCCCTGCTGAGCAGCTATGGTGCGCGCCGACGATTACTGTGCATTAGTTTGCTCGGATGGACGCACCGAGCACAAGCAAACAAAAGAAATAATGTGTAAGAACAGCTTGGCACATGTCATCGGAAGATTCGCATTGAGTGACTTTTTCTGGTACGTCTTTCACCCACCGCGGTGGCTATGACGTTCTGCTGTTGAGCACGAGGTCGTCTGTTCGATTCCCGGCCTCTGCGCCGGCATTTCGATGGGGGCAAAATGCAACAACGCTCGTGTACTCAGATTTAGGTGCACGTTAAACTCGAGGTAGTCACAATTAATCAAGGGCCTTACACTGCGGCGTCACTCCGGACAGTACCACTCCGGGCAGTTGCTTTGGTACGTTAAGTAAAACGGATCCATCAACGATGAATCAATCAAACAATCAGTCAATCACTCGGACGAATATACGTGTTGGTCGTCCGTCTCATGCGCTGCATGGTTCCTCCGACCGAGGAGAAGCCGATTGGTGACCGTCTTCTCCCCACGGCAAAAATGCGCGGTTGCTGCTGCTCACTGATTTCCATATTAAGTATCCGCATCGTGCCACGTTGGCGCCGCGCAGGCTTTTGATAGCCAGGAAAGACGGCTGGGACACAGGGCTCACCAGGGGCTCGCGTGTATCCAACACACGCGGCGTATCGAACGTTCATCGAGCTCGAGGCGGATACTAGCGAGTGTGCTCACCGGAGCCACACGCACGCCACGCGCGAGCAACAAATGAAAAATATAAGAAGCTAATGAATGCGGCACGAGCGATGCCCGGTTAGCGTGTCCCGGCCGTAACGTGATCTGGGGGTCGCTAATTGCCGCCTGCCAATTTTCCACTCGTTCCGCCACAGGAAACTCGCGTCTCTGGCTTCTCGGTTCCTTGCCCTCTCGTCATGTACGAGCGGCAGGTCCGTTGGGACTGACCTCGCTTGACCCGCGGCGTTCGAAACAGCCCCCGAAAAAGACGAAGAGCGGTCGAGAAACCTCCCCCTTCGAACGACGGAAGGAAGGGTCGAAACTTCGGACGGACGCCAGGCGATGCCGAGGTCAAGGCCCGATCTGTATGCGCTCCCCTTCCGCGCCGCTCTCCTTTCAAGATTTTCCGCGACTGGGCTCCTTTTTCTTTTCTTACGGCACGCCATGTTACCGCCCCCTCCTGCGCCCATGAATGCCCGCATCTGGCCTGTTCTCTGCGCTTATTTCAGTGATCCACAGCATGAGGTCTAACGCCCCGAACGGGCTATGTGAGAGACGCTGAGGGCTCGTGGTTAATTTTGCCACGTTAGGTTTTTAAACGTTGACCTCAAGCTAAACAGACGAGGACTTTTGTATTCTGGCCCGCCAACGGCCGCCGTCCTAGTGTGCGACCACGCGCTAAGTATATAGCGATAATATAAGCTACTGGGTTTTGTTTCGCCTTTCTCTTGGCAATGAAGCTGTCTAGTATGAAGGTCCACTGTCTGTATTGGTGTCCCACATCAGCGACGCGTGTTGTCAATAGAGTCGTGTGTGGAGCCTGTTCTTCACGAGTGTGCTGGTATTTAAGGGAAGTTCCAGTGCCGTGTCTGTCGTCTATACGTCCCGTCTCGTGCGCTGTTCGATTCCCTTTAGCAGTCTGTTCAAAAGCCGCGACCTGCCCAGTGGAAGACCCCCTCGTCCCGGTATTCCGTAAAGTTATCTTGAACAAAGGGGCGAGAAAAGCGACCGCATTGCGGCGCCAAGCCAATTATTGTGAAAGCTATAGTTGATGCCGGGATGCCAATAATGGCAGCCTCCTGTCACCCGGCCATCACAAAATTGGATTTCCTCGCATGTGTTTCGGAAGCTCAGACAGCACTTGCGTGTGCAACCACTGCGGTGAATGCCGTACTACACGCTCAAGACGGTATGGGATTTCGATAAATACTGACTATGTCTGAACACCTTTCGCAAGACATGTACGGAAACGAAAAGCCTAAAAATACTAGATTTGAATAAGGTGAGTGCTCGCCATCAATAAAGAAAGAAGGAAGGAGACAAAACTGCAAAGCAACATCTTGAGGAAACGGGAAATGAACAGTGCCTATACATAAGAGCGACTGTTATTCTCGCTTCGCACAATATTTTTTCTTTCTTATTTTGCTCGTGTAGACGTTACTTTGTTGAGTAAACATAGCTAATCACGCGTTTGTGGGAAGGAGTGAATGTCCAGAAGCTAGACTCATCGTTCAATAGGCCCTCTAAGAGCAAACATTAATGTATTTCTTTATGTTGTGTATCACCCCCTTTTCGTCGGGGTTTTATGTGTGAATGGGTCGAAAACGTCCACCAAATCGGAATGCCCGGAAGGCGAGCAAAAGGTCAAGGTGCCGAATATCCCCCCTTTCCCAACTTTTCTCCCCTGCGGTGCTTGGGATAATCACAGCGAAACGCAACAAGAGGAAAAACAGCGCAGAACGCTAAGCAGGGGGCAACCAAAGGTGCTCGGCCACAGCCATCCACCACCAGATTTGCCGCGCTGACCCCTTGGTTCCGGTTCCTTACTTTCTTTATCGCATGTCTTTTTTTTTTTCATCGTCCGCAACCCCTGCTTCGGCACCTCTAGAGTGACGGCGTTGGGGGACCTTCTTTCTTTCTTACTTACTTTCAAGATCGACTGAAACCGGACGCGTTTTCTTGCAAACGGAGCAAGCGGGACTCGGGGTGAGCTCGTGGAGCGCATTGGCGGCGCGCTCTGAGGGTGGCGGCTGCATTGTTGGCCGTTGCTCGCTGCCCACCTGGTCGGGGCAAACCGCGGGGGAGGCAAGAAAGGATGCTCCCCGCACCGTGATGCCCTGCCGGCGGGTAAACAAACAAAGGCAGCAAGGATAGAAATGGGGAGAGAGAGATGACGCCGCATGTTTTCACAGTGCGGTGATCGAATGGAGTTGCACGGGGGAGTCAATGCCCTCGGGGCCGGCAGACTTGCCTTCCCGACCTTATTTATGATTGCTTTTTTGCGCAAAAGTGTTTGCCGGACAACTGCGCTCCCACGGAAACAGACGCCGTCTTAGAGCGGCGCCCAATAACCTTTAACCGTAAAGAAATCCCGAGGAGGTGCATTTTTTCGACTTGAATGTCGTGTACGCTCAAAGCAGGCCTCTGCGAGTAACTGGCGTCAAGCCGGACAGTTCTGGTATCCACCCACCGGACGTGAGACAGCTACGATGTCCCATGGCTTTTGTCTTTCCTTCTCCCCTTGCCAACAAATACAATGGACTACTACTACTGCTGCTGCCATTACTACGACTATTAACACTATACTACTAAATATTACTCCTACTCCCTGCTTACAGCATCGCATAATTTGCTAGTGTTTCGGAGTTGCTACAACAGGTCTGAAAATTTGTGACTTCTGTTAAATCGCACAAAATGAAAAATCTCGAGGGCTTAAATAAATATTCTGCCCCCGACAATCATCACTAGTCACTGACTCTTATTTTAAATGCGAAACATTTAAGTCGGGCCACTTACATGGCTTATAGTTGAGTGTCCTGGTCTTCCTAACTTGTACGTACTACCACGTCCTTCACACCCTAACTTTTATTTCTTGAACAGCGAAGCTGTTTAATAATTTGTGGTTCGTATCAAGAAACTATGAAGAAATAAAATAAACTTTCTTGCCGAGGCGGCATTCGAACCGCGTACCCCCGGTCCTAAGGCGAGCGTCGTAACCACTAGGCTATACAGGCACGCTTGCAGAACTTGCATTTATGTGAACCATATGATTGCGTTCAAGCGTCGTCGTCGCGATTCGCACGCTCGTGCTCTGCGAGGTGAAGAGGTTTTGCGCGCAATTAGAGAGAGAGAGAGAGAGAGAGAGACGCATTCACGGAGCGGGTCTGCTGCAAGGCGTTGTCGGTGTTGCAAGCTGCGCTGTGAAACGCGCAGTGACGGTCGTAAGTCCGTGACGCGCGAAAGAAATTATCATCATCATGAGTAATAAAATGAAAAGTTCGCGCGCACTTCCGCAAAATACTGGGCTACGATCGCCCAGCTTCGCTGTTTCAAGCGTTGCGCGACCGACTGCAAGGTTAAGCGTCTTTCTTTCGTATTCTTCTATTTCGATGTTTCAAACGGGTCAGTATGTGTCATAGCAGCGGCATGGAATAGCACGCGTTCATAGAATTAAAACTCAGTATAGCTTTCTCTGCGACCTGTGCTTTCACGTCCTTTCTCTAGCTTCATGCACAATGGCACGATAATAAATTTGTTATTCATTGGTTGTCATAAGAGCTACGTTTCGCGGTTGCGTATACGGGAGAACGGCTTCGCTGCCTCGGCTGCGCGTGTCAGACACGCCGTCGGGGCGCGTGCCCCGCGAGGTGACCTGCTTCGGTGTCCGGTCGTCGGGCCGCGCTTATCGGGAAAGCTTTCTCCGGGCAACCACCAATTCAACACCGGCGACGCCTATCAGCAGAGACAGTTCCTTATCGGCACCGGTGTAACTGGGCACACAGAAGAGACGCGCAAAACAACAGCACGAGCCACGTTACACCGGGTCATACAACGCAGGTACGGAGAGCCTCGCTGGATGACTACACAGATACTTCGTAGTGTTCCTCACTGCGGCTTCACTGATCTGCATGCCCAGCTACAAGCTCCGTGTGTGTATGTGTCGTATTGAACACGTAGTGAACTATAAAAAGCAAGAAAGCTTCATCATATATATATATATGTATATAACCACTACCGCATAATTCATAACCCACCACCCGGTTTCCGGATGTCAGATCTGCACAATTTCTCTTTGTTGTCAACCCAACTCAGCAAAGCTCGTCGGGACGTTGTATACCATCGAATAAACCCAAGAGACGATCGAGCTATGTTACGAGTTACGCCCCGTACACACGGTCAGCCAGTTTCCTCGTATCCGAACGGCTGCTTACGCATGAACCACAGCTCTGTCTCTTACAACAATGCTTGCAAAACCGCGTTGCAGTCTTTAATTAAGCTCGCTATGGGTCACTGGCCCACGCTCATCCGTGCGCACTTTCCGTCGAAGAAGCCAACCGTACTGCGCGTCACTAGACACATTTCAACGCCTCTGAACGTTGGTCCAGTGAACCCGTTCGTTGCGGCACTTAATTAACTTGAGGCTCAGCCGCGTTTCCGCGCTTCCAAAGGCTGACGAGTGACGACCGTCGGTGCAGGCGCCACACCAAGCTGACGTCGCGCGCGGCGAAACGAGAGCGAGGGACCATATTGATGGCGGTCGCGAGTCGCCCGTCACCGAGATGGATGGCCGAACGGTGCCTTCATTCGATGCCCGCCGGCCGGTCTTGTAGGCGTCGTTAGCGGCCGCCATTTGTCGTCCTCTCCCGCGGCGTCGTCCAGCGGTTCCCTTCAGCCGAGCAGACTCGTCCATAGCACAAGCTGGCACGCTGCACGATCAGCCAGGAGATGGAAAGGCGCGCTCATTGCCTTGGGAAGACGCGCACGGCTATAAGTCATGTCGGAGAAGGAGACGCGTAAAAGTATACGGAGACTCGCAACGCACCTTTGTTCGACCTTAGTCCATGTGTGTTTATACTGTTATTCCTATACAAAAGAAATATTCCGGTTATTGGAACTCCGCGGCTTTTCTTTCTTTCTTTGTTAATGGCCATGTGCTATGCCGTCTGGCTCCCACAAAAATCTGCCCTATTTAGGAGTGAAACCGCGATGATATAAATCAAACCAGGCCATCGGCCACGGAGGATATGAAGTGTTCGGTGCTCTTACACACGCCATAACTTAATGCTTGTTTTCTCCCTGCCTGCCGCGGTATCGCGGAATCATGCACTATATGGCGTTGCACTGCTGAGCGCGAAGTCGCGGTGCGGATACGCGGCTGCCGCTTTCCGATGGGGTCGCAATGCGAACACGCTCGTGCACCGCGCATTCGGTGCACGGTGAAGAACCCCAGGCGGTGGAAATGACTACGGCGTACGTACGTCATAATTAAATCGTGGTTCTGGCACGTAAAACCCCAGAATTACTTTTTTACTCTGTTCCTTGCAATAAAGTATGGACTTCTAAGTATGGCGAAATACGGCTTCTAAAAGAAATTATGAAAAGCAGAAGAAATATCCAATTGTTCTTTTGTTTTTCTTTCATTGCTACTTCAGTCTTGCACCCTGATCGTCTGACGTAGCATGACATGGCGTAAGCTAACTTCTCCAGCTCTTCGTCCAGACTCGGTAGCTTTCGCTTCCCGCTCGCCTCTGCTTTTGTGGCTCCCTTTGAACTGGATACCTCGTTTCTACGGCGGCGTCCGTCAGACTGCCGCGGTGTTACTTGCCCTTCGAGACAAGTACAGCTGAGCGCGCGGAAGAAGGACTCCGGACACCGGCGCTACGCTCCCGTGCAGCCGGGTGGTTGCCGCCTCTCACCGGTGGCCGCCAAGTGGACTACCGAAACGTTCTCAAAGAGCCGCGCCCGTGTTCTTCCGGCAAGCGGACAGCCTGTCCTGCCGGCAGCGACGGATGGCCAGCAGAGCGCCGGTCGTGTGTCGCGCGTGCGGCTCGCCAAACCAGGTCAGCGGCTCTCGGTCCACGGCCCGTATCGCGTTAGCTTATCTTCTCTCATCCGCGCCTTTTTCGTGTCTTCGGCAGCGTAGAAAGGAGCACAACGAGCTCGGGAAGGCGACGGGGGAAAGGGCGCGAGCAACGGGGGACCGCCCGTCACGAAGTCGGCGGTTCATCATTTCTCTCCACGGGGCAGCGGCAACAGCGACAACAGCCACTGGACGATCCGCAAGGACGGTCGGTAGACGCACACACGGGCGGCGATCAAAGGAAGCGCTTTCACAGCTCCCGCCAAAGGAGGCGGGGCGACTTCTGTTCGCGTAATTTCCGCGTTTGTTTCCGCTGTCACCGAGCACAACAATGGCCGCCTAGCCGCACGGTGCGTTTAAGATACGATAAGTGGGTAAATACGGTTCGTCAAAAAAAGAAAAGTAATAAAAGCCCGTCGGAGGAGGGCGGCTCGTTTCGAGATGGCGGCGACACGGCTCCGACTTCCGGCAGCGACAGCGGTAACGTCCCCCTCTCGACTGGACGTCTGCACGCGCTGTGGCAACGTGCACGCGAGACACAACAGCGGCGCTGCACGCATGTTCGGAGCAGCCGAGCGATCACGAACTCGCTGGCAAAAAAAATGCCGGCGCCGAGTCCAAGCTGGCCGAACGCCCTGCTGCGCGAACGGATCTTGTTTTTCTTCGCTACTGGCATTTCTCGAACGGCGCGGAAGGAACCTCGAAAGCCTGCTAACACATTGCGTTAGACTTGTTTCGTGATGCAATACAGGGTACGGGAAACGAGACGAAGGTGACACGAGGTGTCGCGTTGTGTCCGCCTTCGTCTCTTTTCCCGTCCCGCAGTATTGGTATCGCATCTCAAAAGCCTACACGAAGGGGTGAGATTGGAACGAAGTTTGATTACGTAAAAAAAAATGGATTATGTACACTCTGGTGAAACAGCGCGACAAACGGGGAGATTATATTTCTTTATTGATGCCCGGTCGAGAAATGCCTCGTTCGGTGTTAGCTGGACAATAACAGTGCTTGAAAAGTTTGGCAGTAAGCGTTCTTATACATTATCACGGCCGTTACTCTCATTTATTTTCGGCAAGGCCGTGCTAACCTTCGTAATATCATTGCATACCTTAGGAAAGCTTGCTAATTTTGCACTGTTCTCCAGATTTCATAACTCCATGCATCAGGAAACTATGAAAAAGGAAAAGGCTTGTGTAAAAATACAAGCTTGGTTTGTATTTTTGTCGCGAAGTCACGATTTATACGTGGTTTTCTCCTGTGAGATGGCAGCAGCCAATGCCGTTCAGGAGGCAGCATTTCTGCTGCATCCGACTTGCACTACACAATCTATCTAGGTTAACGAGTACAGAGTGCACGTCGTGTCGGTGATGCTGGTGCTTATTAGAAGGGCAGCACATAGCAAGGACGGGAACAGCTCAGCAAGAACAAAACTAAGTTATGTGTGAGCCGTAGCTGGGCACTACACGCCACGCCCATTTCCCCAGCGGGAAATAGACATGGTGGTTGCAACATAGATGTAATGCACAGAATTTCTGAAAACTAGCCACTATGTCAGCTATTCTTCTAGCTGCACGCAACAATTGCGACTGGCGCGGAGGCATGCCTGCACAACAGCAAAGCTTTCCGCCAGCGCTTGCGGCAACTGGACGGGCTGCTTCGCTTTGCGATCGCGACGCCTGCTCCCCCCTCGAGGAAGGGCGCGCTTCCTTGGCGCTGGAGAGGAGGAAAAGAGCGAGAGAGAGGGGTACCCCGCCGGCGTCCTTGACGAGGCTGTTTCGGTCGCCCGAGCGCCTCCGCATCTGGTTACGTCACGTTGCACCGTTATGCGGTAACTGTGTCTCCCCTCCTCGCCCTCCGACGCAAGGAGGCGCGCCCGAGCGCTGGCGCGCGTCCATCGCGCGCTTACGTTACGTGCACGCTCCGGGAAGGAAAAGCCGCCGCGAACATTGACGCTCGGCGCTGGTGTCAGAACGGCGGGCTCCACGCCGCGCGGTCATTGCGGCTAGCCAGAACGATCTGTTTACGTATACAATACAGCTTTCGTTATCCCTACTTATAGACATCCACCGCACTTCGAGAGGCAAATCCGGCCACGAACACTGCGACATGCTTGAGCTTGGCCGAATTACGAGCGCTGCAAAGCCCTTCTGGGGCGGCCCCAGTAAGCATCTTTCGCCCGTCGATCGCAAAAGAATGCGCAAACTAAGTTTGCTGCTCGAACAGCAGTTTCGGTGGCGGGTATACATGGTTCGCCCATTTGGCGCACGAGTGCCGATTTGCCTAACGCGATTCCGATGCCGCGTCGGCCTGAGAACGCAAAGCGATCTTCCTTCCTATTAAAAGCGAAACTTCCATTGCGTGTATATAACCTGCATGTTACAGACATATAATGTCAGCTCATGGCTATCTCTAAAGCACACATCATTCTTAATGGAATTCAACGGAGTTTTGGCATTTCTTTAAAGTACTTCTTAAGGTCTTAAAGTTATATTCGGCACACATACGCATATTCTCTGTGCATACCCCTGTCATCCCCATTCTCCCCTCTACGAGCATCGTCCCTGTCTTCGTGACTTCGCTGCGTCTCCCGCCTGATTTGGTGCTTGCATTTCGGCGTAGCTTGTGAACGGTGTCGTGCGTAAATGTAGCCTTACAAGAAAGTTGTCAGTTGCCACAAGTTGTTACTAATTGTCACATGTGTGCTGCATAAATATCCCATGAGATCCCAACCTGCATACGATGAAAAGAAGACAGTTTTACGCGTCACATTTAGTTTCGAAGCATTTAATGAACAATTAACTGCTTAACGTACGGAGCTGCACTGCCATTTGGCACGCATATTTAATGATGGCAACAATAATGATGATTTCCTTATTGTTCATTGCGCTGTCGAACTGAGGTTTCATGCCTTCATTACTATGTCTGCAGTTATCGATTAAATAAACACACAAACATGTTTTGCGTAATTACCCCTTTAACGAGTGACAAAGCAAATGTAATTCTGTAACTAAAGTATTTCCGCCGCAGGTAGAGGAATGGCGTGGCGGTAAGGGGTCCTTACTTCCACCTTTGAGTTCCCTATTCTGTTTCTTTTCGTTTCCCCCACTTTTAAACGGTATACATATAAACTGGTATTTCACAATCAAGTGAGCAAAAGCACGACAAACTTCATGACGCCACTATGACGTCACTGGCGCCCCGTGACCTAAGCGCTGAGTTAAAGACGGAAAGTTCGGCCATCATTTTCTCCCCCAAGTCTTTCTTCTTCCACCGAAGAAATGCCGTTGTACCATGCATGGGTCTAGAAAAGTTCAGTGTACTTTTTTTTTCTTTTTAGAAAATCAAGAAAAGTTCAGTCGCGCGCGCTCCGCAAACGATTCGCACAGACAGCTAGCATGCATTAAAGTTTCGAAACTGCTGAAATGGTCAAAATTGCCGACGCTGATTTGAATTCGGCAACTTTCCTACGTACCATGTTACTGTATTTTTATCTCTTGAGATTAGATTAAATACGCAACCCGAGTTTGGTGTCGTCAGTGTGGTATGCTAACCGGAGTACAGATAGCCATCCTAACCTAGCAAGCCTTTCGTCCAGCGTTTTCTACCAAATTCGTCCAGATAGAAAAAATGGTGCACAGTCGGTGTAAAAAGCTTACAGAGCTCATGATCTAAAAAAAAAATGCTGAATATTTCCGCATCCTGGGCATGCAGCCATGAATTCGTATTTCCAGTCTTTAATGCAAGCGACATAGTTTGTACGGTTTTACTGGTTAAGGTCGCAAAATTACCGCGGTGCGTAGGAATCTGACGCCCGCTGCGACTCTTTCTTTAGGGCTTTAAATCTGCTATATGCAAGTCCACCACTGCACTACGAACGCTTCTTGCAGGCCTCTCTAGATGCGCCCTTGTTGGGTCAACTGTGCCCAACCACAAACATTCGAATCTCATCACTTGATCTCATCCCCCACCATATCTGAGTGTGTTTTACTTTGCAGGGTGTCCAGTGCAGCATGTCGGTAAACCACGGGTCACGTGATGAACGTCATGGCATGTCTTGTCCAGCTGTGCTTCAGCCATTAAACCTCAGTATGGCATGCAAACGTGTTTTTTTTTTTTTCTAATGCAAGCTGGTCTCTTTCCGTGCCTTTTAATGTGGAACTCGTAATTATACACACGCGCAGTATACTGCGGCATATGATATACTGTTCCCGGAAATGTCGATTGGCTTGCGGGATTGTAACAATTGAAACAGGAAGCACTTAAAGCGACCAACGAGAGTAATTGGTAGTAATGACAATCGGTAACACTGCAAGACTATGGAAGTAAGGCGCTAGTGTTACGAAACCTTGCCACGTAACCAGTCGCATTCGAGGCCTGAGCACAGATTACCACCGGAGCTATTCACGTCAACGAACGAGAAATTGGAGACTATTGTCAATAATTAAAATGTTAGTTGTACGCGTAATTAAACGTCAGGAAGAATACGAGTGCCGCAGTATTCGAAACGAACGAAATAAGAAAAAAAGCAGAGAGGAAAGAAGGAAGAACTCTCGAACCACAAAAAGAGCAGCGCGGCTCTCGGCGCTGGGCCAGTCCATTGAAAGGACTCCTCGGGGGCCGACTTAAGGGGAGTCACGTAACCGGGAGAATAAACGAGCATCTCAAAAGTGTGTCAGGCAACCGGGAGCACGCGGAAGTACCCGCAAGAAGCAGAACAACCGGCCCGGAACAGAGAACGGAGAAGAAGAAAGAAAAAAAAAAAAACGACCATCATACCAGCTAGGAAAAGCAAAAGAAAAGCAAAAGAAAAGCAAGCACCGGCAACGCCAGCGCCAGAAAAACGCTCCACAACGATTTCCAAGAAATAAATGAAGAAGCAAGCGAAGAAAAAGACGGTCGAGCAAAGTATACCAAGAAAAAAGAAGCAAAATAAAACAAATGCCGAATGCGTTGATAAACATGCAAGTCAAAAGGAAAAGAGCATCGCAAAAGAGCGGCAGTGGAGCGTCGCTCACTTCCGCCTCGGCCCTGTTCCCTTTCCACGCGGAAGTAAAGCGCGCACGATGACCGCATCGGGCCCACGTGACCGGATCGGGCAGCACCCCTCTCCCGCCAGCGCAATGCATGACGCGAATGCGGGAAGCGCTTGACCCACTGCGTGTCCGCTCAGCTGGCGGCCAGGATTCCTCCTCGCCATCCAACACGGCTCTGGGCAGCGCACGGACAAGCTGGCTGGCCAGCACGAATGGGCATCGTGCGCAAAAGAGAGAGAGAGAGCGGTTGGCACAAAGGCACGCGTACATCTGGTGTAGGGAGAAGGGGCGGTACTGGCACCGGCAGCGTTCGGGTGGCGTGGCATCCTCGGACTACGCGCATGTTCGGCGAGCATGTCTCCAGAAACCAGTCGTGATGCCGCCCATAGCGAGCGCGCCTGCCGGCGTGATCAAGTCGCGAGTAATTGCGCGAGGGTCATTTAAAGGGAAATATTCGGTCGAGCTGTATTCGTATATAAGGCTTCTGCAAAAGCAATGCGCCTAAGCTTACCACGAGAGCAGACTCAACAAGCCAGAAAAGACTCCAGACGGGTGGCCGACACTAGCTTCAAGTTCCCGCATCAGCAGCTCTCCATGACGTCATAAGTTTTGAAAGGATTACAAAGCGTTCCAAAGAAAGCTAGGACTCTCCCTAGCAAGCCGAGCAAATACGGGAGAACAATGTCAAATTTGTGACGTCACTGACGCACGAAAGCTGCGAAAATCACCACAGCTGCGTTTGGCGCTGATTTACTGTGCTAGCAGTAAATGAGAAACAAGATAGATCTTTCAAAGAAAACTTAAGGAACTTAAATAGACAGTGCTGTTCTTCAGTCTCACTAAATACGAGAAACGTGAACAAGTTGGAATCTTCCGGGGCGCTGCTTGGCATTTTATGCCAACGGAATACCCATTTCGTTCATCGCGACTGCCAAACGTAGACTTGCCCACTTCTGAAAATAAATATAAATAAATGGAAGTGACAAAGCGTACCGCAACTCATTCTCTTTCCCGCTCAAGGTGTGTACTTCAATATGCGGAATTATACGTTCTGTTTAGGAGCTGCGCCACAATTGACGCAGCGAAAGAAGCATATGAATGTAACACAGAACAGCAACCGTATTAAGTTCTAACACTCATTTTGGAAGCAACTCTCGAAGTCAATAGAAGTGCCTCAGTGCTGACTGACACTTTGGGGAAGGAGAGAGAGAGAAGGGAGGAAGGAAAGGCAGGGAGGTTATAACCAGACTTAGTCCAGTTTGTTACCCTACACGTGGGAAGGGGCAAGGAATGGCACATTGAGGCTTCGCACTCACAACCGTGCCTTTAACAAAGGCGACGAACGAAAGCAAACATCTCGCCTAAATGAGAGCGTCTGCACACAAATCGCGAGAATGCGGGAAAGAACAGCTCACTCGGCCGCAGATGAACGGCGATGGCGTCGAATAAAAACGGCTTCATTCGCATCGAAATGAAAATGAGAGATAGAAAGAAAGAAGACTGGTATTCCTGAAGACGCGAGTTTCGAGCGTTAATAAATAAAGAGGAGAGAATTTATGCGCGCCACGAGAACAGAGAAACGGCGCCGGGATAATTGACAAACAGCGAGGACAGGAAGCGGGCGCGAGAGACCGGGCCCGCATAACGGCGCAATGAACCGAGTCAACTCGCGGCGACGACGCTCGTAGAAAGGGGGCGGACAAAGGGACCACCGCTGCTCCGTCCGAGAAGCGGAAAATAAAAGACGGGGGCAAGGAGGCTGGCAAGGGGTGGATGGAAGATTCCTGGCGCGCACAGAATGGTGAAGGCATGCCGGAGCGCACAATGGGCTTGCAGCGGCGGCGTCGCCCTTGCCACAGGTGTTGCTTTTTTCCGGCCCGTAATGACGCTCGGATGTGGGTTAATGCGGTGTGCCACTGGGGCCTCGCTCAATGCGCGCCTTGGGCGCCCAGCGTCTCCACTCGCTACGCGAAAAGCCGCCACCGAGGCGAAGAAGGGTTCCTCGCTGTGCTTACCCTCCCCCCTGTGTTGCGCGCGTCGAACAACGGCGCTCCTTCTGCGGGCGATCACGCGCACTTCGACTGCGCCCCTCGCGCGGCCATCATCGAAGCTGCGAGACGCGGTGAGAGAGATAGAAACCGCGCAACCACCGTTAAAGGAATGTCGCGCGCCGGAAGGTTCTAGCTGTGCGCACGAGTTGGCCGCATGCGATAACAGCGCAGCGTGAGTGACGCGCCGAGTGAAGCTGCAAAGTTGAATTAAATTCTGAGGTGTCACGCGGCAATACCAGCATCTGATTACGAGGCTACGCCGCAGTGGGCGACTTCGTGGGCCGAATTCGCAAAAACGTTCTTACGCTAAAATTGTTCGTAGAAGCAGGTGGTGTTGGACATAGCGAAGGCCAATGACAAGCAGCACTTACGAACGAACGGCTTTGTGAATTCGGCCCCGTATTATTTTCACCAACTGGCGCTCCTTAACGTGCAAAAAGACGAGCGCTGTTGGATTTCGCCCCCATCAAAATGCAGCTACCGCGAAAGCAAGAAGGTAAAATAATATGTAAAAAACAATTGTGTGCAAAATAAGTTTAGTCGGGGTCTCAAATTTGTTCATCTGGCGCCCCCCTCAAAAATAGGCGGCCAACCAGAAACTAAATAATTGGTCACACACAACGGCTAACGTTACACTTCCTAATTCAAGGCTGCCATGTGCAGATCCCGCAAGGGTACCTGGTTCTTTTGCGTTTCGCAGAAACCGTAGTCTACAATCGTCTGCCCCTGGATGTACTTACCACTAGCGTAAATTTAAACGCAAGCAGAAAGAGACTGATCAGAACACCTGTTACATGGAAGTGCGAAGTCGCCAGTTAGCCGATTTCTAGGTACGGTGTAGTCCGATATGAACGATTTGGAGCGTCAACTAAGTCATTGTCACAACTATACAGACGAACCTCTAAGCCTAACGACGCATTCCAGCTAGTTTCGACTTGCTGTAATCGCAGAACTTAAATCCGTGTTACGTAGGTCGAAAAGTCAGTATCTAACCCACTAGAACCCCGTGGTGACTCATTTAAAAAAGAAATGCAACGAAGACCAAAAGGAACACCGGAGCGGCGAAATAACCGAAGAGAGGCAGAAACGTATCATAAAGATGATACCAAAAATAATAAATGCAACTATTAATAGCTAGAGAAGTGGAAGCGTGTTCACCGAAGGTAAGGCACAAGCGTTCAAAAGTTTCACAGAACAGCTGCTTTCATAAGATATCCAGTCGTCCAGAACCGCTAGACAGCATAACGGGATAACAAGCGTCCGGCGCTGGACGACGACGAGGTATCACGTAAGTGCTGTCTGTGCATACATTGGCTCGTGGTAAATGACTTCTTCATTCTGGGGTTTTTCGTGCCAAAACCAGTTCGAATTATGAGGCACGCCGTAGTGGGGGACTCCGGAAATTTGGACCACCTGGGGTTCTTTAACGTGCACCTAAATCTAAGTACACGGGTGTTTTCGCATTTCGCCCCCATCGAAATGCGGCTGCCGTGGCCGGGATTCGTTTTTGCATTTCGCCTCCATCATAAATGACGCGGGCACTCCTTTATATTTTGCGTTATGCAAATATAGACAAACCAGCATTTACTTGACAGGTTAGCAAATTCTCTGGATAAAGAACAGCTTCCGCGTCCCCAGATTCAGTACATAACGCCTCCTATATCCCACCAATGATGACAGCCGGCGATTTCAGCGCTGACATTTCGATACCGCAAGTCATGCAGCAGGTTGATCACCTTTACAAAAGATGTAAGTATAGACACTATTGACGACGTCGACTAAGCACAGATGCACAGACGAAGCAGGTGATGCACACCGCGATACTATGCGTAAGCAAGTTTAGGTATACGGAAAGGCCGTCTTGAAACAGTAGCTTACTAATTAGTTGCGTATAACTGGTAGACGGATAAATGTATCACGCTGCTCTCCTTAGCATACTTCATTTAACACAACGGCTTCATCGTGTTGCCACCCAACGCTAGTGGTTTGTGTGAATGGTGCACTTGTAACTACATCTCGCAAGCTGCGGTAGCCGCAGTTTCCGCATTCATCTATTTTGGTTCAGAAATAAAATAACCTAAAGAATTATTTTTCCTGTACCGAATATCCAATCAATATAGCGCTAATACGGTCAGATGTTCGGTGCGTGCCACAGCCTTTGGATCGGCCCATGTCGCGGTCTATGAAGTATACTCGCGCAGGCATATACATCGCATACAGTGGAGAACAACCTCTATTATAGGTAGGCTTACACACGCGTTACGCCTCATAAGCTATTCACCATGCCAGAGCCCTTAGAGGGCAGACGCAACGTCTTAGTGCTATACGTGTCCCTTATTAATGCATAAGCGAGATTTACGATACACATGTGCAGAGTAACATATGAGCGCCAATAAAGACAAGAAACCCGCCCGCGTGAAGGTCGCACAACCGGCATAATTAGTTACCCTAGTCATTGCAATGTGTGCTAAGTGGTTGCGTCCTGGAAGTCTTGTTCCATCTTCCTTTATGGACTGACTTCCAGGAAAACTACTTGGTGCAACAATGTAAAAAATAACGCTTGCACTAGCATGAGTTTCCTCTTTCATTTTCCCCCAGTGTTTTTCAATCGCATATTTTATGATCGCGACATAACGCTATGGAAACTATGATTTTTGTGTTCGCTTTTGCGGGCGTGCTGTCGGTGTTTTAACTGCTTCCAGTATGCTGTTCGAGTCGCTTTCTTTTCTTTCTTTCCTTTTTTTGGGGACGGGGAGGGGGAGAGGGGGTTGCTTTATCCCTAGCCTTCATGTAATGTGTTCGGGATTAGTGAGTTCAATAAAATGAAATGAACATCTCATTTCCACTGTGTATGTAACAGTCCTGCGCCAGTGGCATCTGAAAGAGAGGTTATGAATAGAAATTTACCTTGACGTTGAGCAGCGTCGAACCTAACAGAAGAAAATAGGGTGGGGTTTGCAGAGTAAGCACAATAGCGGGAGTTTTCAACACGTGCGTTTGTGTCCAACCTGTGCAGTCTACCGGTTCCCGCGTCAGTGCATTACGAACAACAACAACAACAACAACAACAAAAAAAACCGATTGTCCGCTGCGCTTACTTTCTACAGACTGCCAAAAGTTCTACAGACACGGTCAACACCGCTGCATGATAGAATAGCGGCTGTAAAACAAATTTCGATCTGAACATAACACGCTTGTTATTTGTGAAATATCATTTAAAGTTAGATATCAGTTCATCACTTCTTTTTTCCTTTTTAGCCGTCGGTGCAAACACAATGCTGCGAATATCCTGGTCCTTGCATACCGGGAATGTGCTCTTACGTGCAGATCAGAATGACATGGCGCACATTAACTGAGCTCTGCCCCAACATGTTTTTTGCTCGAGAACGCTCACAAATGCAAATCCAACATCTATTCACCTGGGGTGACAATACGCTTTGAAAAACCTCTGAGTGTGACCGCTGCATCGCGGTGTTATTGTCACCCATGATTCGGGCCGCGTTGTAGTTTTTCTGAATGAAATCTCTTTGGCCCTCCTGACCATCTTTTACCAGCGTGCCAGGCTCGATGCTGACCTCCCGAGGGCGCCTCGTGTCCGCACTGTCGTTGAGTGGACTGGCACTATCAAGTTATACCGAAAATAAACGGGCCTGGACACAAAAAGGAAATAACACAGCTAGCATATGTCATGCGTCAACAATGATCAAACGTTCATATATATATATATAGTCGGTGAAACAAACAAACGGTCCATGCATCGACGAGCGCAGGCAGTCGCTTCCAGCAAGCAATCGTAAACGTGAACGTAGCACACACACACATGCACGGCAAGAGAGTGGCGAGAGAGAGAGAAAGAGAGCCCAGCTTTGGTGCTGCATTCACTGAGTTCCGATGGCTAAGCACCACCCGTGCTTCTGACCTACTCTAGACAGGGTCACAACAATATTAAGCATGTAGTTGTTCCCGTGAAAGTAGGCCTCACATTAATACATCGACACTATTGCAGTATGGTAATGCTTGTTTGACAGTTAAGACCGTGAGCCCGTTCTGTATGTTCACACCGAGTACGAAGTTGAATGACCTCGTGGTCATTTACAAACGGCACTGACCTACGGGTTTATGGAGCATGTTAACATATTTGGTTCGCTCTCTGAATTCTCACTTTTTAATGTGCAAATAAACGACGTCAAAGACCAACCACCGAATATAATTACAATTTTTTTTACCATGTCGTACGCGTGAAAAGTATGACGCTGTTTTTCAAGCTACGGCGGCGCAGACGTCGCAATTTTGACGGCGGAACCAAGCTGGACTGGTTGGTGCGGAGGGGCGGGGGAGGTGGTCGCGGGTTTCTGAGGAAGACGTTTGCTCCCAGGCACAATCCACAAGCAAACATGCAAAGTAGAGCACGTCAATGTTTCAGCAGCCAGTCAGTGAAAGAGTCGAAGCAGGTATAGGAAGGGGGGACAAGCATGAAACACGTGCATGCCACACAAAGCCGGGCGCAGAGAAGCAGCGTAAGCAGAATCGAGCAGTAGCAGCAGCGTGACTCAGCACTCACTGGGGGGCGATCTCCTCGACTCCCCCCAGGTGGTAACGCCACCACCGACACCACCACCACCACCACCACCGACACCACCACCAGCGGCACCACCACGGTCGTCGTCCGTGAACCGGCACGACGAAACGGCCGTCCCCGCTAGAAAGACACACAGGGCACCCACCGAAAACCGGTTAGCGCCGTCGCTGGGCACAGTACGCAATGCGATGATCGACACCTATACGGCAGCGTTTCCCAAGCCTAACCATAGGGACTCATCGGATGGACTGCCAAGCGCGTTTTTGCTGGAAGTTGCTTGGCGGCACCAGGGTTGCCTGCAGGCTTAGAGCTGGGCAACGAGGGTCATTGCAAATGATGAGAGCTTGACTTAAGACTAGTTAGTTAAACAGAATGCAGAATCCTTCCTGTGCTGCAGGGGAAGCGGACACGTGAGGAACACGGGAAATACAACGAGAAGGACGGAACAGAACAGGCGTAGGTAACCGAGTTCCAAAAGAAAACACTTCCTACGCGGTAATACGTGTTTCCTTTTGTCAGTCGCTGGTTAGCGCCCGCTTTGTGCCGTCCTTTTCGTTGCATTCCCCGCGTCGTCCCTGCTCCAGCAGTGCAACACGGGTTTTGTACTGTGTCATTACACAGCCGGGACGCATGTGCTGCTGCGAAGTCGAAACCAGGCCCAAAGGCCGGACCGTGCACCTGAAGTACCTGTGCAATCGTAAAAAAGTGTGTACAGTACCCGATGTAGTTCTTGCAGCATACGCTCCTGCTCAGATGAGAAAAATTCCGTTGTTTCGATCTTGATCTTGCTTGCTCATAAACGGCGCAGTGGTGTCACGACTGCGGCAACGTACGGAAACTTCGGTGTGCAGGACGCTTGCTTACATGTGCCGGACTTCGGAGACTCGTGTTCACCTCGACGTCAGCCGGAGGTGTCGTCGTGGCACACACTTTGCAGCAGCAGCAGCAGCAACTATTGCATTGGGAGAGTGTCGGTAACTCCCGATAGAGTTCATTGCTGCAATCGGGAAGCAGCAGTGGCATATTTGTACCTCGCGGAGTCCTGCTTACCATAGGACCACGTTTCTGACAATTTGAGCCGCGGCTTTCTGCCACGACTTTTTTTTTTTTTTTTTTTTTTTTGGTCGCTGCAGCCTAACGGTTCTTCGAGTGACTTGGAATAATTGCAAGAACGGTGTATAGCGTGGTTATTGTCAATCGACCCAACTGTCCAAGCTGCCTGCGTATCCCACGCTATTGCTCGACTGTGCTAATGATACGATATACTTGCTCTGTGTCTAATCCGCTGCTATGGTACAACCAGGCGCTAAGCGTACAACTTCAGTTTTCGTGAATGCACAGGTCGGTGCACGGACTGAGCGCGACGCGAAGTTTCGCTGATATTATAGATCCCTTAATCCCTTCCTGATTCTACTATCCTTAGCCCTCAACCTGACACGTTTTGTTGGTAAGTCGTAAAGACAGTATTAACATATAAAGTGAATACTTCTTTACCGAAATTTTAGTGCACAATGCGCAGCTCTTCCAACAAGACATCATGACATTCACAGCCTAGCGATTATAGTCAATGCGCAAGTGTTAACGGGAGCCGAGAAAGACTCACGGTGACTCGGATTTTCACGACGCCTGTTCATTCCGCATTATGCTCAGACTTCAACACCTGACAATCCCCTGAGCATGCAATCATTGCTAAGGCGCTGCCTGTATATACCGACATTTTTTTATTGCTCGAACAAAGTTTACATGTACTGATTCGATGCGCGTGCACAGGACATGATTAACTTTGCTGTTTCTTTGCGCTCGCCCTATATTTCTCATGGCCCTTTATTTGTCCATTTCTCACTAATCACCATTCGATAGCACCTGACCTTTAAGAGTGCTCAGTTAAAGCGCATGCTGCTGCGCGTGTTGCATCTATGTTTGTGCCAACCGGCTTCGACTTTTTATTTACCATGTAAGATGCAAAACATTGAATCATTGTGAAATCCAATGACAATCTGCAAGAAGATCGATTTTCACTGTTTCTGTCGACACAGTGGCGCCGCTCTTAACGCTATAAACTGAACAGAGGAGTCTCCTGAGGTTTGGGAAACGCTGCCTTGCCAGAAATGAAAAGATCACACACTTTATTTGCAAAGTAATAAGTCAGCTAATTAAGGAATACATTCATTGCTAAAAAGAGCTAATGCTTAATTTATACATTCACCCATGCTCAATTCCATGTGCGCGCACAAAGCGCTTCTTAAATCGCAATTTTAATATGAACAGCGAATTCAATGACAACAATGTCAGATAGTTCTCACTAGGACAAGAACACTGTTTCTCAGCGATATTAAAAGGAACAAAAAAAAAGCAACTTCATCCCCAGCCGTAAGTGCAATAGGAGTGTTTAATCAGTGTGCTCTTACTTCCCACAGCAATAAACATGAAGGACTGTATCACACCTAGAGGCGAACTGCAACAAACTTTCATTTGGCTAAATTCCGCTAAATTAATGTTACGTGTAGCCGATGCCCAAGACTATTTACAATTTATTTACAGGGAAGCTAACGGAGGCCAGAATGGCGACGCTATACCAAGCCGGAACACGTCGTCTTCCTTCTCCTCAGTGCAGCCACATCGTGGCGGCTGTTCCGTGTCAATATACGTATACGAGTAGTATATAGTATACCGCTGAACCATATCTTGTCCATGCAGCACGACTGGTAATTGTCTATGTTTTAGCAGCCTCTAAATAGCACCGAAGCAGACGACCAGTGCACCTGGTGGTTAGCGGCTTTGACGTAACTGCCACCACGTCGCCTCCGAGGTCAATAGTCACTTCCGGCGAGCGTAAAAGACCCCGTTTTACCTGTTTTCTTTCTTTTTTTTTTCTTCTTTTTTTCAATTTCCGTTATCAAAGATGGATTTTCTTTTGCGAGCTTTTCATGACTCTTCTAGTCGTATTTCAAACGTCAAATTTTGCACGGAGGCACCTCCTCTACATCTGTACTATCTTGAACTATAGTCTTTCGAGGCGGACCCAAACTTGGCTGCAGTTGGCCTTTAAGTGAAGCTGGTTAAGGCTGTGCTTGAGCGCCAGTCGATCGGCCTCCGAGGCCGTCGTGGTTCGGTTGGTCGGCAGGCGGGAGAGGAAGCGAGACTTCCGCGGAACCGGTTGCGCCTGCTTGTCGCGATGGGCCTCGTTCCACACACCGCTGCTGAGCTGCGGCCGCGAATGCGTGCCCAAGCCGGAGTACTCCTTTACCTCGCACCACAAACCGTTTAAAAAATTTGCCGCCGTGCTAGATGGTTACGGGCTACTAGACACGCACTAGCGCTACAATGTGACACAATTCCTAGAAGACAGCCGGACAGGAAACGCGCGTCTCCTGTCCTCATCGTGCCGTGTCTCACTGCGGCGTTAATACCGTATTTTCTAAAATTCAAGCAGACCAATGAATGCAAACACACACACACACCCTACCGTATCCCACCTTTGTAGCGAGGACAACAAAGCCAGGCAAATATATTAATGCCAATGTTTTATTAGCTCACGACCTCAGCACCATTTTTTTTACTTTCGGCATTGCGGCATAATGCGCATCAAAAAATAAGCGCGGGGTATGCTTAAATTCAAGTGATTACAGTCTGTGTGTCAAGCAGACTACGCCCAATAAGCGAGAAGCACGCGCCCCGTGGCAACGTAGTAACTAGTGAAGCAACTATAGGTTCGCGCGCCCATTTTCAATGTCTGCCCTCGTAAACCTGCTACGAGCAAGAACCATATAGTGCCGTCTTCGTACTACGTTATCTGCATACACGACTGCTACTGAATAGCACGAAGTCTGCACATTGGCCAGCTGTATTCTAAACGGGCTTCAGTCAAGCTGCTGTTTTTATCTCTTCTCTCTATATATATACGCTCGATTTGATTTTCTCGTGTGGGTGAGGGAATGAATAAGAGGGTGCGGGCGATGCGTTAAAACATATATATATATATATATATATATATATATATATATATATATATATATATATATATATATATATAGCTAGAGGAGAATGCACGTTGCTACAAGATTGTAGCGACGCCTCGCACGCGGGCGAGGCTTTGCGGTTGACACTGATTTCAATTTGAATAATGTCTCTCTCTCAGGACTGAAGGCGCCACCTTCTCTATCGAGCCGTAAAATCAGGAGCTTATTTTGTGCCCCCACGGTCATGCGCACAATTTTCATTACGCAAGAAAAAGAAATAAACGACATGAATCAAATCAGGGACGTTTACAATCATCACTATTGCAAGAAATAACAACAGGTGTGACGATCAATATGCCGCGAAAGTTCATGCGACGCACGAAATGGTCTGAAGAGAGGTAACCTGGGTGACTGTTGTGAGCACCCGAAAGTATTGTCCGCCATATGACAAATATGCAGATTTATCGTTTACACCTTCTCTGTGAAAATATGAAGAAGCGGGCTTTCTTTGTTTAATTTATTTATTCGAAATGCCAATGGACCGCAAGATTATGATATAATTTCAATTCTTGCACAGCAAACCTTCCCGGAAATATTATTCAGCATAGTACGACGCTGTCTCTCTTCATGCCTTTCTTTTTTTTTTTAAGGTTGCCTTTCTTATGCAGAAAACAAAAAGCTCGCGACCAGTGGCCGTAATTCAAAATATGCAAGGAGTCAGAAGAAAAGGCATGTGGCCTGTATGACAAGTCAGGGTGCACAGTGGGCCTTTCGAAAGGGCGCTGACTCTTGCAATTAGACATGCACATCAAGTAAAACTCCTATCTGCAAATGCATTCGAAGTCTAATGACATAACTGTTTTTAGTACTCTACAAGAAATACCCGTATTGTGAAATTATATTTTAAAACATTTGACAATTAGCTTGATTTAGCCTTCTGCGACGACGAGTCATGACCTCACGAAGTACATTTTCGGCCAATACAGAAGAGAACACATAATCCCAATTCTTGCAAACGTTTGTAACGCGTAACCTCGAATTTCTGTTTTGATGTGTGGAGTTATGGAGCTGAAGAAATTGCCTGAGTGGCGTTTTGTTTTATGTTATAATTTGCACGCAGTAACACAGAAAAAACCCAGCTGGGAACCAAATTTCGTGCTATTTTCTTCACGTTGACACACCGTGAACAGTAGAGTTCAGTAGGAGCTGCAATACAATGTCCCTGGTCGAAGCATCTTTGAAGACTGCACGGTATAGCCGTTACACGGAAAATTAGTTGAATAGATACCAGTAACTGGAACGGTGTTAGGGTCTCAAATTTTTGTCTCTCTGCGACGGCGTGTAGTCTTGGAACCCCTTCACCACGGGCTCCGTGTTGCAGCTCATATCGAGAACACAACAGTAAACTCTGAAGGTCGCCGAAAGCGCTCGTTCAACGCCTCAGAACGACGTGACTCAGGGTCGCGTCATGCACTGTCCATAACGCTGGCTGGGGCGAAAGAACGGAGCCGTACGCATGACGGCTGCCGTCAAAAAGAGAAATGAAGGGACCGCGGCCAGATGCGAGCCGACCTAGAGGGCGCCACTAGTATTCCAGCGACCTGTCCAGTTTTGCGAAGCCGATCACCGCGTAATGAAGTCTTCCGTGGCGCGACAAGCATCTAGCGGAAGCGACACCGGTCCATCGGGCGCTGCAAGGCGAGTCATCTGCGGCTACCTCATCAGCGCCCTCCGTCAGCGATGATGATGATGACGATGGGGCGCCGCGATTGCGAGCAGCGGGGTTTATCTCGGCTGGCACGTTTGTGCCGCCGGAGCCAACGACTCGGAAACGAACCGCGCACCGGGAATACGGAAACCGCCCGAGCTAAATGGCAACGATTGGTCAGGACGATAGGGGGAGGGGGCAAGGCGAACAAAACACGGAGCGATGCGATCGCGCGAGCAGCTTTGGCACAGTTACTGCTCAGCAACGGGCGGTGGCTTAGCCCGTTCGAGGACCAGTCGCCGGTGGCGCGTGAACGACGTTTCGGCCGGCTTAAAATTAACCCGCGCTCGCGATCTGTGTTTCCGGCGGCCCGAGCGGCGTGGGTGCGCTTACTCGCGCGCACGGTGGCTCGGAAAAGGTTCGTTAGAGGCGACACGTGGAGTACGCGCACCACGATGCATGGGTGCCAGCCGACGAGCGAGAGAGATACGGACTTGGCAAGAGAAGCGGACCCGTTTGCATCGGCGCAAAACGAAGCACGGGAAAGGAGACGAATACGCAACCCAGAGACGCTATCTTGGGCAGCTATCGTGGCCAGCGATCCGCTGCCGGCCCGAGCACGAGTTTGTTTCACTCGATGCAGTCTCAGGCATCGCAGATAAGGGAGCGGGTTCTCTCTTCTTCGAGCCTCATATTTCTTCTCTCCGCATCGCGAGCGGAACCGGCTTTTCTCACTTGCCGACAGTTGGTCACTGAGTAAACAACGTGCCAGGCTACTCCTGCGCCGGCAATTACGCAACGGGGACAACGAATTGAACCACGTTGTGTCCCTTGGCGACTCATAAACTACAACAAATGGAGCCCGACATGAAGCCATGTCGCACGTGTGACAACGTATGGCCTGGGAGTGCGAACAAGAACGTCGGAAAACAAAAACAAAAAAGAAACAAAAGACAGAAAATGCATCTGCATAAACTACAGCGGAGATTAAGAAGAAAAAGAAAATACTTTCACGCATTTCTGATACCACGTTCACAAAACGCGGTTACGAGATTCGTGCGTGTTTTCTTTACATTCCTTATATTCCGAAAGCCCTTCCGATGCCCTAAACATCAGTTGCAGATTTAAAGATCACTACCCGCCCAGCAATCACGACGATCGCATTAAAAACTCACGCCGTCGTCATTCCTCTGAAAGCGCAACGATAGAGCGGAACAACCGAAACACACAACAGTGTTAAAGGCGAGACCATGCGACTGTACCCATCAATAATGTAAATTGCCTAGAGATATCCAAGTGGAAACGGCAACACAACAGCGCTACCCAGTGATGAGCCAAATAAATATTCACTGCTTGACACAGCGAACAATCGACGGCTGCTTCACTCAGCGTAAGCTACAATATATATACGCGAGCGACCTATAGGTCAGCGAGAATGAACGATTGGGGTCAAAATGACAGAAAACGTTACGCTGCTTTCAATAGCTGCGCCGTATAGACCAGCACGGAAACGCAGTTTCGAAGCTGAACGGTCTAAAACGGGAAACAAGGAAGCTCATTGCCGACGAAAAGAGAGATAAGAGTATAGCGGTACGAGGAGGACTCCGATACAAAGTGAGGGTAGCGAAGGCGTTCGTGAGCGATAAGCAGGCGAACGTACGTACACTTTGCAAGATGATGGAAGATGAGCCAAAAGCGACGAGGGTTATTTCACTGACTGTATGGAGTCAGTGAAATAACCCTCGTCGCGGGCAGCTTATGTTACGCAACCTGGACAGTGCATTAGGACCACGTACTGGGGCGGCGAACATCAAGAGTTGGGATGTGTTGCACGTTGGAGGTGTTGCAGCTTTACTGGTTTTCAATACGGACCTCTGTAAGAAGGCGCTTATACTTCGCCGTTAACTCCGTTATGTCAACGGCCCTCTGGAGGTATCACTTCATAAACTTCCAGTGGCGCAGATCCGCCGTATTCTCAGCAGATGTAATTCTCAAAGATGTAAATAAATAAATAAATAAATAAATAAATAAATAAATAAATAAATAAATAAATAAATAAATTTATGGGCTTCCATGAAGAGAGTCATGGAAATTCACGGTGCAACCTCTATAGCTGGCATGCTTTACGCACATGCTCAAGCAAATGCTACACTGAAGGCAATGTTTTGCGCATGTACCGCGTTATATTGGGAGGATTTATGTTAGTCATTGATAAACTAGAGCACGACTGCGCAAGTGATGGTGTTATGAGCCAAAAAGCCAGCCACTGCTCAGAAGCGCGATAATGTCGATCACGTCCTTGATTCATCAGCCGAAAATAGCAGGCTGCGCTTACACCCTGGTATTCATCCTGTATTTCGCGTGTAACTAAAGTGCAATGTCTGCGCAGGGATTCCATGCGACCAAGTACATCAAAATACAGTGGCGCTCGCCAGGGAATGTTCCGCGATAACCCTGTGTTATTCGATACTATAGTTTCATATTCGTTAGACAGCTGCAGAAAATTGCCTTCCTTAATTCCCAACAGATTCTCTTCGACTTTGTTCTTTCCGCTTGCTGCCTCGTCACCTCCATTCGCTGGTCACTGGTCCTTAGCTATCCTGCCACATTTGCCCTTAACGCTACAATCTGATGGCATTCGCCTTTTTATTTTTTCACAGTGGAATTCATGAAAAAAGTGCAGATGGCACCGAAGATTCCTGCTAAAAAGGAACGTGCACTGTTGCGAAGATTACACGATACATATAATGCCACCGATAGGTGAAAGCGCCCGCCAGATAAACGTAAAGTGGAGTCATTGCTTTAATCGAGTAAGGATGATCATCATCTTAAGACGACGGCCTCTCCCAGTGATGTCCAATAACTTTAATGTTCCGTAATTTGACCCCATCCTATAGCTACAGATTTCCTAATCTCTTCACCCCAGCTAATTATGCCCCGTATTCGACTGCGTCTCCCTTCCCTTCGTGCCAATTCTGTTAGGCCTCCACTTATCTACTCTGCGCATTACATAACCCTCCAAACTGTGCTTTTTCTCAATCTAAATGAGACTATCAGATAAACCCGCTTCACTGTAAAATAATTTACACCCTTAAAAGTAAAAAAGGGTGTAAATGTGTTTATAACTCACACCCTTAGGGTGTGATTTATATAAGTGACACCCTAAGGGTGTGAGTTATAGACACATTTACACCCTTTTTCATTTTTAGGGGTGTAAATTATTTTACAGTGTTGCTGCCTAAGCCATACTGTCGTCTGTCTCTCACCGTTACATCTATCAATTTTAGTTGCACTGCTTGTTGCACGGTGCTTAGCTTCTTGTGTAACTTGTTTGTTATGCTCCAAATTTGCACGCCGAAATTCTGCCTTCTACAAAAAGATGGCCTAGCTTCGGATTTGACGGGAGACGCAAGCAAAATGAGCCGCTGTGTCATGTACGACCGCTCCCCTACCCAAGCCTTCGTTCAGGAAGCAATTACATAAATACTTTTTGTCCATCAACTGCGTTTACTTGGGCAGGGCATGGACAAGGACGCTTGTATCCATCCCTGGTTGTTATCCGTGTTGTCCTTACTACACAGACGGCCGTTTATCCCGTTTCCTGAATACTCGCGAAGAGCATTCTTACTAACCACTTAATGACTGGCATCGCACCTCTCGCAAGCGTGCCCCTGCACACCAAAGCAGCTTTCACTCGCGCAATTTCATTCACGGCCAGCTGCTCGTCACTCCCGCTTTGTCTATGCCACAGCGAGCTTCCGCGAGCGCCTGTTCTTTTCGCGCCTCGTCGCCTGCCCCGATGCCCGCAGCCACCAGGGGGCAGGTCGTGGGAAAAGAAACGAAAGACCGAGCGCACGGAAGAAGAGCGTCCCTTAATGTTCCGCCTGTATAGATGAGAGAGAAGCGTCTCTGTCGGCGCCAAGTAAAAACAATAGCAGCAGCAGCAACAACTTTACGGAGTGTTCCAAATTACGGAGAGAGGGATCCCAACGGGCCGTTTCACGGCGAGCCTTTATTTCGACAACAGCGCGCGGCGCCCTCTCTCGCGCCATGCACCATCTCTCGATAAACAGGCGCAAGGCACCACCCTCACGGACTCGGCTGGCCTGGCCAGGACTCGAAGGTTCAACCCCCCCCCCCCCCCCCTCTTCCATCTCCGACACTCCTCCGACGCATCTCTGCGTCCTCCGACTTCCTCGTCCCACAGCACTACATTTTCTCCCTCGCCATGCGTGATGATGTAGCCGCATGCGTTTGCCCTCTTTTCCTTTTTTTTTTTTTTTTTGCTTTTCTTTTTATTTTTTATCTCAACGGCGCAGGCTATCGGGGGATGATGCTGCTACGCCACCCGAACCGTGGACGTTCTGTGGATCGCCTCTCCCTGCTTCTCAGCCAACCACCGTCGTTTATTCTATTTTTGTCTTTCTGCCGTTTCTCTCTCAAACGAGAGACGTCAGACGCTCCTGACGTAACAAAAACTTTGATAGCTTTTACTTTGCATCTGCGCGGCTCCTAACATGGCTGCCCCAAAGTTGCGTCAACGTGCGCCGGGTCCTTTCCCCCCATCCCCTCTCCCGGTATTCCTCCTCTCCGCGCACTTTGCTGCGGTCCTGCACGCACGCACCTACCCCGCGCGCGCATGTGGTCGCGATGCTCGGGCGGCAGGCGCGGCCGACCCCTCGGCGGCGGCAAAAGAATGCCGGCCCGGCAACTTCCGGACGACGAAGCTCTGGCTCACACGCGGCGGCGTCACGGGCGATAAAACAAAATTCGACGCCGTCGTCGGAGCCAAGGCGGGAAAGACAGAAGAGCGAGCTGCGGCTGCCGGAGGAGGGAGAGCGGAGAAACAGATGCCGCCCAGGGAGGAGGAGGAGGGGGCGAGCGGTGGCCGAATGAGCGCGCAAGGCCACCCGGTCCGCGGAAGACTGCATTCGGCATTCACGACACTCCGCGCGCGACTCCGAATTCACTAGGCTTGAGGACTTCCAGATTCGCGGCACAACCGCGAATTGCTTGTGCGAAATAATTGTTTTCTTCTGGACGCTGCCACGCCTCGGAATTACCTCCCAATCACGCTGTTGCCTGTCCGCGACGGCGACAACGAAAACGGCTGTTTCTTGTAAGCTTATATTTAGAAAGCAGGAAAACGCGAACGTAATTGAGACTTAAATGTGAGCATGAATCGCGTCTTAATTCGTCACGAATTTAGGCGAACGATGCTGAGCGATGCGAACGATGCTGACCCGGGTCAGATAGATGCCACCACTTCAAGCTGAAGGAATACAGAGGCTTGGGCAGGGATTCAAATCCAGCACCTCGTGTGCAGTAACCCAGTGTTCAGAATCTAAACAACGCTCCTCACTCCTGCTACCAGAATGCGTAATTATGCTGCAACCATACGGAAGCGGACAATAAAAGCACCGTTTACGCGCCACACCGATAATTTCGCAAATGCTCTGGGTGGCGTCGCCATTGTAATTTTTGTCCATACGTGAGCAAATTTGTCAATCTATGAGCCATTAGCTAACCTCGCAGCGTCATCAACAGCAAAAACGAAAAAAAAAAAAAAAACTACCATTAGCCCTTGCTTGCTAGAAACTGCAAACTGAGGTAGACGTATTTTCTTCGTGCGTGCGTATTTGCTCGTTCATTTCGCCAGTATTTAGAGCGTTCGCACCCGGTTTTCACGCGTTCCTTACAAAAGAGCACCAGGGGTTTGCTCTCTGCTGTACACATAATTAAGAAATATAGCCAGACTGTGCGGCTGTTTTGCTTTCCCGTTTAGTTGGTAGTGTTATCCAGCAAATTTTCGTTCATTTCTAGAGAAGGAGGTTGAATATTCATAGAGATTTATCTATGTCTACCAGAACGTTGTCCTGATAAACCGAACTAAAACTACAGCTATTTTCATAATTAGCATTCGAAAATGCTTGATAGGTCTCGCTGGAGGATAATTATGCATGGCGTCACCAGCAGTCAAAGAAAACTCGACAGCAGCTACCAACAACATTCAAAGTGAAGTATGTTTTCTGACAGCTTAGCACCGACGTTTCTAGATTCTGCTGTTGTTTCGTGGGACGATATTGAATATGGCGTCCGGCCCTTCAACTCTATGGAGCATGGCGATTTCTAGAAAGAATATTCAAAGAATATTCACATTTGCTGCTATGTGCCACGTGCATTCGGAAAACAATCCGTACGTCAGTGTTTCGAAAAATGCACAGACTTTCTTAAATGCTCGTGAATGCAACAAGCATGACACACGCGAATGTCAATGAACAAGGTGTGCGTGACGGTAGCGAAATGTTATGCCAAGGGTGCCGTAGCACTGCAGGCCAGTTGCGCCTCAGCATTGCCTGAAGTTCAAAGCCGGTCGCACAATTCACAAGTCCTTAAGAACTTCAGCAGAGCCCTTAAGGACTTGAGTGCCGAAGCCCGTCTAGACCAGTGTCCTAAAACTTTTTCCTCTGTGAAGGGGCGATAGTCCAGTTTTTCAAGCGCAGTCGCGAGCGCTTTTCTTGCCACATTGTAGCGGGGACATTCACAGAGGAGGTGCTTGATTGTCTCCTCGCAGTCACAGTTGTTGCAAGCGGGGCTGTCGGCCATTCCAATGCGGAAGGAATAGGCGTTCGTGAATGCCACGCCGAGCCACAGGCGGCACAGAAGTGTTGCTTCCGCTCGTGGTAACCCTGGTGGAAGACGGAGTTGCAGATGTGGATCCAGTCTGTGGAGGCGTGCGTTGCTGAAGTCACTGGTGTTCCACAGAGTCTGCGTAAGCTCGCGTGCGAGGGAACGAAGTTTTGTGGCTGCGTCTGTTCTCGACAGTGGTATCGATACAATAGGGGCACCATCGTGGGCCGATCGGGCAGCGTCATCCGCACTGTGATTTCCCGAAATTCCGCAGTGACCCGGTATCCACTGGTAGATGATGTTGTGCCCCTTGTCGGTAGCGTGATGGTGAAGTAGTCGGATGTCTGCGACTAATTGTGCGTTAGGTCCGTGGTTGAAAGGGGACAGCAGGCACTGGAGAGCTGCCTTCGAGTCACAAAAGATGGACCATGACTGTGGTGATTTGGGACCAATAAATTCCAGAGCAGCACGGATAGCTGCGAGTTCTGCAGCCGTCGATGATGTAATGTGAGACGTCTTGAATTGGATGGTGACAGATTTCACGGGAATTACCACTGCTCCGGCTGAACTTTTCGAGGAGACAGAACCGTCCGTGTAAACGTGGGTGCGTTCTCTGTGCTTTTCATGCATGAATGAAAGCACGGTTTGTTTGAGGGCGAATGACGACATCTCGGTTTTCTTTTTGATACCGGGAATTACAAGAAGGGCTTGGATTGGATGCAGGCACCACAGAGGTAGAGATGGTCGTGCTGCAGGCGTGAAGTTCGATGGTAAAGTTCCATGGCTGGCGGCAATAGTCCTGCTAAACGCTGAACGAGGTCGAGTGGCAGGAAGGGAGGCGAGATGATGCGATGGAAGTCGGGCGAAGTGCCTGATGTGCATCCTTAAAGCGTCTACTTGAATGTACGTATTGATGGGGTGATCATGCGCGATGGCTATTGTTGCTGCCGTTGATGCACACCTGGGAAGGCCAAGACATATTCTCAGAGCTTGAGCTTGCACAGACTGGAGGGCACGGAGGTTGGTCTTACCGGTCCCACTTAGTACAGGTAAGCTATAGCGTAGGAGACCCAAGAAAAGTGCGTTATAGAGCTGGAGCATCGCCCTCACAGATGCACCCCATGACTTTCCCGCGAGAAAACTGAGAATATGGGTTACCATGGCCAGCTTCTTTTTTAGGTAGCAGATATGAGGACTCCAGGAGAGGTCTCGATCGATTGTCACTCCTAGAAAGCGGTGCGTCTTCTCGTAGATGATTGGCTGTCCATTAATTTTGACAACATACGGTCTCATTGCTTTGCGCGTGAAAGCGACCATAGAGCACTTCTCTGATGACACCTCCAGACCTCGTACTCGAAGATAACCTGATGTAATTGTGGCCGCTTTTTGGAAAATGGTTGAAATTGTAAACGCCGAACACTACCTCACGATAATTCCCCGTGAATTACAAGACGACATTTACAGCAAACGAGTCAGGCATTTTTTTTTTTCTATAATGACGTCCTGCCAGGCAGTGTGATGGAGAATAATTTTGCAAGCCGTTATGATCCAGGAACCTAGCAACCAAATTCTAAGCTGCACCTGTACAGAAGGTCGCATACGGGTGTGGAAAATGCGCCGAAACGTTAGAAGACTAGGTCAAAATACAGAAGGTGCAACATTCTCAGTTTAAGGTTAAAAACATCGAAAAAAGTATGACAGCTCGTTTTTCAGAAATGCTCTTTTTATCGAAAAAAAAAATTACGATCAGTCTTTTGACAACACCACCTAAAACGTACGCCGACTATTCGAAATACACAAGCTGTGTTTTAACCATAACCACAAGCCGTCGAGAAATTGAACCATCTCGCATATTTACCGGAGAACACCCGCTCTGGTTCCCGGCCCCATTGGTGATGCGCTTTTTTTACGCGGTCCCTTCCTTTGTGATGCGCGGTCGCACTTGCCCGCCTAACATCCAATTACGTGTACATCGTGCCGCTAGCGTCCTCCTCCTCGTCCCCGTTGTTGCCAGCATAATGCCTGCGCACGCACGCGCACGCAACCTGACCCAACTACAATCGCGACGCTCTCACCTCAACACCTGCGCGCATCTCTCCTCGCCTATCACCCCCAATGTTCAACCTGTACACAGCCTAGTTCGGTGCACCACTCCCACAGGCTGGAGCGGTGTATCAGCGGCTCGCCGAGCCACGTTCGAAAAGAGGGCCTCCCGGCTATACGTCTATACTCGGATCAAATACATCTCTAGAACTACAATCAGAAATGTAACCAACACGTTACATTTCCAGAAGACAAACTGGCCGCCCTGCCACTACTGCTCTCATGAAACTTGCACACAGGGACCCAGTGATATTAAGAAACACTGCCGATGCTATACCGCGCCGTGTGAGCGCGAACGCATCTGTCATCGAAGGTCAGCTGCGAACTAACCGAGCGTCTGATCATCATTGTCACGATTCAGCTATGCGTTCTTGCGCACGGTTTCTTGAGGGAACAGTCCCTCAAGATGCTTTATTATGCTAATGCTTTATTAACTCTGCGTTCAACTAGTTTCCTGAAGGTATGATGACTGAGACAAAGATTTTCTTTTTCTCTTCAGCCAGTACTAGTTGCTACTGCCGTACTTCACAACCTCGACCAGACGGCGACGGCATCGTTTTGAACGACACATTCAGTTCTGAGCGTCCGTGTTCAACCGCAAACGGGGCCGCACTGCGTGCCGATGCATGCCCGTCAGTGTGCCACCATATAACTGCCATTTCCCAGAATGAACGGCTGCACGGAAGTTTTCGCAACCTCCCTGCCGCCGTCTCTCGCGGCAGGCGCGCAGTTTCAACGGCGTGTAACGCCCTCCCCACTCGATCCGCCAAGGCCGCGAAGTCGGGCCGACGCGCTGCTGCCCCTCGCCGTGTCTCGTGATCTTCGCCCTATCACGCCCTCCGCACGTTCGCCCAACACGCGGCCAGCGGGTTCTCCCACGAATAACGCGCTCGAGAACGGCACGCCGCGCCATGTGGGAAGCTCAGATGCTTCGCAGCTTGCTTGCGGTGCGGAGATGCAGCGCCGACTGACTCGTCGAGCTCGCTCCTCAAAAGCGGTGGGTAGCACAGTGCGCGCGTGGGGACCGCGGCGCTTCTGGCTGGACAGCTGTCATCGGCCGGGGCGACGTAGCAGCGGTATAATAGGCTCCATAGATAGTTCGCAATACCGAAGGGCTCTGACAGGCACAAGGAACGGGCAGCTGTAAACGCGTGGTGCGAGCCGACGTACAACCTGTCCTACCAAGAAGAGATTACAACTAGTTTCTAACAGCTTCCATAAGTCGGAGCAGCAACCTTTGTTCAGACAACGTCGGTGTACTTTACTACGTCCCTTATCGGTGCTTCCTTCTTACGATGAATGAACTCCCACAGGTTTCGCTTATACAGACGCGACGCCCGTCGTATCGGACTGTTAGCTACGAAAGTACAGGCAGATGGACACTATAGAGTTTCTCTAGACACGTTGGCGTGTCTGAAGTGAACCAAGTTTCAGCACAGAAAACAAGAAGCTCGCCGCACACAAGCATCCCTATGAAGTCTTATCGTTCGACTAGCGCACAAAATGCGGACAAAGCCACAAAGATCAGAGAGGCGACGGATGATTCTTTCACCTAATCGGCCTTAGACGTGTCTTGTTCTGCGGTGGTCCATCCTTAAAGAGTAATCAAAATAACTCCAATGCAGAAAAAAGAAAATTCCGAATAAACTCAGAAGCACGAGCGCAAATCAAGAAACTGCAGCGCCTCTAGCTGAACTAGTAGCTGTTGATAATAAGAATAAGCAAACGTTTATAATTTTTCCAGAACATAACCGTAGGAACCCGGTGATTTATCGCTATTATTTTTTTATTTATATCGTTCCGCGTTTTAGTAGCGAACTTTTCGACGGTCTGACTACCACAGTTGGCGCGTGCTTTGGAGAGAGGAAACCGAAGGTGTAGTGAACACTGAGTCATTCGACAGGAACAAGTCCGCACTTAAACGCAATCTGTGCTAGTCTTAAGTGTCCCTTTAAAGACAAGGTACCCCACGACTGCTTCCAATACCCTCCGACATTCCCATGTCGTCATGACGTCACGAGCGCGCGTCGCAGCACCCGCAGTCGCGTGTATGCACGCCTTCATCACCGGCGGCGTGCTCGCTCTCTCCATGCGCGCGCGGAGCAGCGCTTCCGGCGGCTGCGAAACGGCCCACTTCCGGCCCACTTTCGGCGACGATGCGCCGGTAATCCCCTCGGATCGGGACACACGGCTCGGCCCGCCGAAACACCCCCTCGTCCCTTGAGGCGGCGGCCGAGAATGGGCCGCTAATGCCGCATCGCTCCGATCGATGACGCTGGAGCGGCGCCCGACGAAAATGGGCCACCGCCCCGGGCCCGGGTCAGCGGCTCTCGGAGCTTCCGCCACGCACCGCTGTTGTTCTTCTCTCATCCTTCTTTCTTTCAAATGCGAGCCGACTGACATGTCTCTTTCTGTTACTTTCTCGCCCATCTCATTTGCAAGGTCATTAACGCAGTGCCGGTCTGACCTTAAGATGAAAACATTCGCACCACCGGGTGACCACGCGAGCGCAGTGCTAGCAGCAACGGACATTGCGCGAAATTCTCTAGCGCGTTCGTCGCTCGTTGCGCATCCATGTGCGTTGCACATTTTGTCTCTGTGCGCCTGGTAAACACAACTGCATTCTGACCCGTTCTGATCCGAGGCAAGGAGGCAGGTCACAATAGTACGAGAAATACGGAACTGAAGAATGACGTCACGATTGATAACATACAAGTAAAAAGTCCAAAAATGACATGACAAACTGGCACAACCCATCCTGTGTTCCAAGGGTACCTATGTCTTCGGAAACGATCGAGTTGTTTATAATATCGACTCTCTGACTTTGGTACCTTATTTTCTTTTCTGTCCATGCGCATTACCTTTCTATTTGCTACAGAGAGAATTCACCTATATATGAAGGCATTTATGTGGGCGAGGTGCGTTTATATGAATTGCATGTGCAAGATATTCTTTAGTCATGTTTCTTTTCCCGTCGTGGTGTGACACCCGTGTGCCGACGCGATCGCCTGCGATGGTGCAGCACGTCTCCTTATTGCCAGGGAAATCGAGACCACTACGGTCGGCTTGTGACGTCAGCTACGAGGTATAGCCGCAATACCCTACGACCTCTCTGTGAGAACCGGTTTCACCGCAAAGGCGATGCAAATCGATGCTCGGTTAGTGGGTTCCCATAGTAACAGGCTGTGCGAAAAGAGCCCTGCCATCCATGCTGAGTGCTTTAATTCAAAGATGCGTTTATTGCCCCTAATAATCAATCGCACTAATGACTGAATCAGGCGAATGCGCGGCATAAAGCTACGGATGTTCAATCATCTGCAATCTTACAACATCAGCTCAAATGCCTGGAGGGCCTCGGTTATGTTCCATGCGATGTCGGAATGCACTGAAATCGGCTCAAACGATCTTCGGGCTGAACAAAAAGCTTGGAAACGGTAAACGCCATTTCGTGTCTCTTACGCAGACGCTTTCTCCACAAATGTTGCGAGAACACACAAGCAACCCTTCCCCCCCCTCACCACACACACACACACACACACACACACACACATAGAGAGAGAAAGACGGCAAGTTTCAGCCTCGAATCACCAGACGATCGTTTGGAAATCGTTTGTGCACGCTACTGTAATCTGGCGTCAGAGGTGTACGGCTTCCAAGGTTGATGGTATACGACGGTTAAGTAAAGCGCAAAAGTAAGTTCGCGCGCAATTCGCTACCTACGATGTCGTGATTCGCACCAATGGCTGAGCGGCCCACATCGCACGTCTCTGATCAATGATGCGAACACCGCAGCTCCTTCGAAGGACACGCTTGTTAGGAATTTGGACGCACTACAATCTCGATTGATGCACTAAAACGCAGAGATGAGCTAGGCAGATAGCGGTGTCTGCGCGCCCATCGAAGTCATTTGCAATTAACCAATTACGACTATGACAAGCGGAGGCCGAGCATTGCAGCCGATGTTCGCGATAAGCGCAGAGGCACAAACCATGACGCAAGCTTGCACTCCGTTCTCATCTCGGCTCAGGCCGCCCTGCTCGATTTCAATCAAACTCTTACAGTTGTTTCACAGCAAACTATACGGTCACGTGAAAGTCGGATGGGAAAGACTTGCCGCTGCCGAAAAAAAGAAAAAAAAAAAAGGCTGATTGCACGTACAGCAAAGCACGTTGCCGACTAGGCCAATTTGCATAAGGCAAAGGTATGAATGTAACTAAAATGCATGGCATATCTGTGTCGCAGCTTTCCAAGTGGCGGTGAATTTCCACCTTCAATGTGGTCTAAAAATAGAACTGGTTTCAATTAAACCACGGAGCTGGTGCGCGGCAGTAGTAAGCGTAGGCCGCATGTTCATTTCAGCGTTGGCGTGAGCGAAGATGACGGAAGAGAGAAAGAAACCCGATAATCAAAGTCATAGGCAAAAACCACGATGCCGCGAACACATTCACGCACATGTGCCCTTTCTGCAATAAAAATGCTATATACACACACGCGGTTTTTACTGCGGTCCCTCCAGAACGCGAAATTACGCTATGTATAAAAGGGAGTCGGGACCTCTGTCAAGTCGCTGCTGCGACATTTAGTCACGTCCCCTCCTTTTCGACGAAGGAAAATAAAATGGAATGGAATGGTATAGGCGTAAACCCGCGAATTCCATAACGAGCATACGTAAGCAGCTTGCGCCCTAAGGTACCGTACGATGGCTGCTACGTTACGAAATGAATGATTGAGGTCGTTTCCTCTTCTGTTATGAATAAGCGGTTGTGGAACGACTTAGGTAGAATATACCTTGTCTACTATATTTATGTTGTTTTTTTGTCTCCTGTCAACTTCTGTTGAACGGCAAATATTTGAAGAAAGGATAGCACATGTATTTTTAAATAAAAAGGAAAAACTTAATGAAGAAAGGCTGGCTCGACCATAGGTTTCAGCGCGTAGAAATGTCCCCCATGATAAAAGTACGCGATATACACAACAGCTTTTGCGCTTGTGGAGAGGCCCTCCCGACCAGGAGCCCGCGTACTGTCAGGGCCCCGGGCCGCCAACCCCTTGCGCCGCGCAGCGCACATGTCGGCGGCGCAGGCCGGCGGGTGGTCCTCCTTTCGGCGCCACTGCTCCCTCCTCACCCGGAAGTGGCGAGCCAAGCCAAGCCGCGCGCCCCTCGCGGAAGTGAATGCCCCCTCCTCATCCGAGGAGCGGCGCTCGTAACCCGTTGCGCAACGGGACGCAGTGGGAGGCCGCGCACCTGGCTGGCCAAGCTCGAAGCGTACGTCACGCGTCTGCTGCCCACCGTGCGCGCGCGTCTGCAGTGCACATCATGGACCGTGCATCACGATGACTTCGGCACGCCCGTGTAGTTCGGTCGCAATGCCCCCACCTCCTTCCCCGCTTATGCGCGTTCAATCATTCTTCGGGCTCCCACGGATCCCGTAGCACCGACTCCTGCCGCAACCTTACCGACAGCGCTGCCGCTTTTTTTCCGGGCTCGTACCCATGCAACCGCCACGCGCATTTCTTGACGAAATGAGCGACACCTTACAAAAGAACGTGTTAACCGGGCTAGTTCTCTCATTGATTCGATGCTTTGTTTACTTGCGAGAAATCTGCTCTTCCGTGGTGGCACGTGAGGAATGGGTATTTACTCAATTGCCGATTGCATAAGCTCGACCCCTTGCTACGGCTACCACTGCCATCTAGCCTTTCCCGCGGTGAAACAACCTTGCTGTGCCGCTTGTGGCTGGGAGTGGCGTTCACGAACGCTTACTCCTATCGGCCGAGAGGCCGAAGTGCGACTACTGTAGCAGGAGGAAACCATCGAGCACCCATTGTTTACCTGTCCTCGCTACGACGTACAACACTTCTCTCTCAGGACGACTTTAAACCGACTGGACTCGAGACCGTTCTCTCGCACAAAGAGCGATTCGTGCTCTAGTACAGTACTTGAAGTGCACAGGTTTAAGAGACCGCTTATAGCGTCGCTGTGCATGATCCCACGTGCACGCAGTGTTCACTCTCTCCCTCTTTTTCTCTTTCTATTCACCCTTTCTCTTAATCCCAGTGTAGGGTAGCAAACCGGACGCTCGTCTGGTTGACCTCCCTGCCTTTCCTCTCCTTGCTCTCCCTATGTGGGTTGGGGCGACTATTTGGAATTTCGGATATGAATCGAATACTACATACTAGGTACTCGCATTCGTGTTTGAAAAGGAACTATGCGGTATTTTCGAATATTCGAAACTAGCCAAGTATTTCGCGACAGCCGGATGTTAGCAGCATGGTTACTGTTCTCTACTTGCTAAATATCACAAATTATCAGGAGTGAACAATGACAAAAGCTTTGGGAGCAATGCAGAAACAAAATTATAAAAAGGCTTTGTTTTCAGTTTCGTGGCAGAAGTATTGTGAAGTATGCTTTCAACCATGCTCTGAAGTTGTTGAGAGGCTATTCGTGCAGTTTTTTAAATGACAATCAGTGATCTTATGTTTAAAGCGTATCCTTTGTCCCTGATAGTTGGCTGTCTTTCTTGTACTAGTCAGTACATGAGTGGTATACCACTATACCGGAATAAATATTACAGCTGTAAATATACCCCTCGTTGCTTGAATATTCGATGTTCGATTCGATATTCGACACTTACTATTCGTATTTTCCTTCCCTCGTCTCTCTCCCTGTCATTTTTGTGTTCCCTTTCCCATTCCCCTGGTGTAGGATAGCCAACTGGACGTTATTATGGTTAACCTTCCTGCTTTCTGCCTTTCTCTTTCCTCCCTACTATTCGCATTCGGTTCATATTAAAAAAAGTGATATTCTCCCATCTCTACCACTAATCGATCGTGTTTGTGGTTTCTTGATTTTTCTTCTTTTTTTATGTTTTCTCCCTGCACGAGCGGAAGCTATTTAACGGACCTGTGCGTTCTGACAACAGAGTTGAGAATAGGCTCTGCCCCGTGCTCTTTCTTCCTCGTGCAATCATCGTAATAAAGCGACATCCACGTCAAGGGTCTCAAAATGTAGCTCGGAAGCCCAACGTGCCGTGACCCGTCGTGGTTGCTCAGAGGTTATCGTGTTGAGGTGCTGAGCACGAGGTCGCGGCATCGAATCCTGGCCACGGTGGCCGCATTTCGATGGGGGCGAAATGCAGAAAACACCCGTGTACCTAGATTTAGGTGCACGTTAAAGAACCCCAGGTGGTCAAATTAATCGGGAGTCCCCCACTACGGCGTGCCTCATAATCATATGGTGGTTTTGACACGTTAAACCCCATGATTTAATTTTTAACGTGCCATGACTTCACGCTGGAGGCACGTTAGGCAAGGAGACACAATCTCTCCAATGCTATTCACTGCATGCTTAGAAGAAGTATTCAAGCTCTTAGACTGGGAAGGCTTAGGAGTGAGGATCAACGGCGAATATCTCAGCAACCTTCGGTTTGCAGATGACATTACCCTATTCAGCAACAATGGAGACGAATTACAACAAATGATTGAGGACCTTAATCGAGAAAGTGTAAGAATTGGGTTGAAGATGAATATGCAGAAGACAAAGATAATGTTCAATAGCCTGGCAAGGGAACAAGAATTCATGATCGCCAGTCAGCCTCTAGAGTCTGTAAAGGAGCACGTTTATCTAGGTCAATTACTCACAGGGGACCCTGATCACGAGAAAGAAATTTACAGAAGAATAAAATTGGGTTGGAGTGCATACGGCAGGCATTACCAAATCCTGACTGGGAGCTTACCACTGTCGTTGAAAAGAAAAGTGTACAATCATTGCATTCTACCGGTGCTAACATCTGGGGCAGAAACTTGGAGGTTAACAAAGAAGCTCGAGAACAAGTTAAGGACCGCACAAAGAGTAATGGAACGAAAAATCTTAGGACTAACGTTAAGAGACAGGAAGAGAGCGGTGTGGATCAGAGAACAAACGGGGATAGCCGATATTCTAGTTGACATTAAGCGGAAGAAATGGAGCTGGGCAGGCCATGTAATGCATAGGATGGATAACCGGTGGACCATTAGGGTTACAGAATGGATACCAAGAGAAGGGAAGCGCAGTCGAGGTCGGCAGAAAACCAGATGGGATGATGAAGTTAGGAAATTTGCAGGCGCAAGTTGGAATGCGCTAGCGCAAGACAGGGGTAATTGGAGATCGCAGGGAGAGGCCTTCGTCCTGCAGTGGACACAAAATATAGGCTGCTGCTGCTGATGATGATGATGACTTCTCGCTGATAGCCACGGCACCGGCCTCACTGCTGGTAAATGCAGACAATGCCAATTTTGGACGCCCTGTCTTTGATAATACAAATACTACCATGCATTATATGTTAACAGAACTTCTCCATAGATATTCTATTTATTTAGGCATGCCGAATTGTACAAAATACATCAAATAATTAAATTGCGGTCGACATAAATAGATGCGGCAAATAAAAACTTTTCAGGCTTTATGACGTTCTCTTCTAGAATTTCCGCTGAAACCTTTTCAAAACAAGCAATTCGCGACAAATCAGAACATCCTTTGTATTCGATGGGCAAAAGCGTACCTAATGCAAGCGGTGTTCCGTTTAAATGTAACTACCTCTGCGTCAATGCTCTAAGCAGATGATACGAGCTGAAATACTTAACCTAAATGGAAATACCAGTCGATTTAATATACAGTCTCCAGAAAACTGTAAAATGACCGCAATAGAAGCCTGAAGCCGCGAAAACAGTTGTTAATAGCACGGTAACGGCAGCTCAGCCGTGCTGCCTATATGCCTTATGGGATAGCAGATGGGCTTCCCGCGTCTATACAGCAGCAGCCTATATTTGCGGGTAAGAAGAGAGAGGAAGCGGCAGAGAGATAAGCGCAGCCGGTGTGCTAAACTGCGGACCATGCGCAATGAGCTGGTTGGAACATAACTTGAAAACTGTACTCTTATTCTTTTTTTTTTGCCGGACTCTGGCTGCAGCTCTCCCATATGCGACGCACCAAACTACAACAGCAGCGCCCGTGCCTGCGGAAGAGGAATATAGTGACCTGCAGTATCAGGTCAGCCTCGCGTTGGAAGCCACCAATTACGAAGCTCGTAAATGTGCGCTGTGTTATAGGAATACTGGCCATATTGTCAAGAGCGATAAAGATTTCCATTTAGATTAGACGCCGCTAGAAACAGAACACGCTTGCGGACATACTTTGCGCACGGAGTATAGCGGCTGGATGCCGGCGGCTCCGAGTTCGGTTAGGTTAGGTTAGGTTAGGTTGCGCATGCGCAGCAGTGCACCGAGGCTGCGCCTCCGAGTTCTAGGTTTTCGTAAAGCGAACAATTCAAATCCCCTCGCGCATACTAGTAACAAAGAAGATATGCACGACATAAACACATGCACATTGAATTTCAAAACGGGGCAATCGGAGAAGGACGCTCTTGCATCATCGTGTTGAATACTGAGTTCCTACAGAGGGACGACCCAGCACGCATGGTCACATTGCAGTCACGTTTCCCCGCGTTGGACGCTGTCCAGGAGGACGGCACGACATGACTACGCTACCAAAGTATTCCTCATTGTTTCGTAGAATCTATACCAGCCTGCATCGCGCTTCGGAGCCTGTCTGCTAGCTCGCTCTGAAGCACATCGTGATCGGAATAACTTGGCGCAATTAAAGAGAGATCGCTCGCTGAGTCTCTTCTCGTTCTCCCTCGAACGTTGCATAAAAACGATGTTTTAAAAAACCAGCTGCGCGTTTGCTCTTTCGCCAGGTGACGTATCAAATCTGAACTGATGCTCATGGGCGCTGCATGATTGATCCCATTCACGAAACTTGAGTTGTTCAAGAATAGGCAATTCATTGTTTTTTCATTATTACTCGTTATAACAATCTGCCCCGACCGCTGTAAATTCGATACTGTCCCTCCGATGTATAGAAATGGGCACAATACCACGTCTCACACTACCGTACCACGTTGCGGCTCACGCACTACACTAAAAGCAGTGATAAACCTTGGCCAGTACCCCGAATCTGGCCCTCTAGGTTGCCTTTAGTTTGGAACAAAGGCTTGGCAATTGCGGCGCTCGACAGGCTATTTCCAGCACTACCCGAACAACAACGGAGCACCTATCACACGGCAGTTACGTAGAGATCGCTATTGGGCTATTTGTATGTGATGTGAAGAACAAAAACAGCGCAAAAAACGTTTTCTTTGTTTTTGTTCTTCTTTCTTGTCCCGTTTTCTGCGCTGTATTTGTTCTAAACACGACGACTACCGGATGTCCCGGGACATTCATTATTTTGAGGCGAGTAACCTAACAAGAATAAAAGCCTCGGCCGCATCGGATGCGACACATGAATTTTGCCGCAAGCCTATAGGTTGAAGCAGCAGAAGAACGGGCTGCGGTGCTCGGGAAGTTCCGGTTCGCGACCACCACGGACTACGTGGGATGTTCATCAACGAAGGGTGGAAAAGGGTCCCTAGGGAACATTGAAAAAAAAATGTATCGAACAATATCGTCAGACGACGCCTCCCTGCTATTCGGCGTTTCAATGTGGTGGAAGACACGCAGGCAGAGGGTTTGGCGAAAAGTTACGGACGGGAGACAAATTTAGAGCACGACAAAGGCATGACACGTTTCCGGAAGCAAATTTCTTGAACTTTCATGCTTACGCTAAGTCGCGGTGACATTTAGAAAAGTTTACCCGGTTCGTAATGGGACGGCCCGGAAGGCACACCTACGTGTGCCTCTTGCTGGAACGAAGAGACTATTAAACCCCGTCTATGCTTCTGTTCCCGTTACGACGGCCGGCGGCGCCCTCTCATAACAGCATCAATTGAAGACCGTTATCGGAAGGGAAGATTTTTGGACCGTGGCCGTGCGCATCACCGGCACAGAAAGCAACGAGGCAACACAACGAGGTCGTTGCCACAACACCTCAAGTGGACAGGTCTGTGTGACCGTTCAGAGACTCGGTGCGCACCTTGCAACTGTACAGTGCTCTCTCCCTCCTTCCCTCTTTCCCCTCTATCCCATTGCTCCAAAGCAGGGTATCAAACCGGACGTGCCTTACCTTGGTTCTCTCTCGGTGCTCAGATGGGCGTCTGGGCACCGCGACTTCATTGCGAGGATTAGACGCTATATCGATAACATGCGACACGAATTGACGAGAGAACTGTTTAGCGTGACGATGCTTACTGACCACTTCACTGCGGCGGGCCAGAACAGTGTGTGGAAGTTGGCATAAGATTCAAACCTCAAATTTCAGACTAGGCTAAAAACTTTCGGCAGAATGAATAATCTTACACTTCAGCCTTGGCAGCTTTATTCCTTTACGTGATGCACTAATGCGTTGCTCCTGTACAGAATCGTTGTGAAAGCAAAACATAAGTCGCAGTTCAATTGATGTTGAACTGCGACAGACTCGCTGCCTGGGTGTCTGCCAGCACATGGTTCCTTGAAATGCAGAATAACAGGGAGGCGTCGTCTGAGGATATTGTTCGATGCACTTTTTTTTTTTTTCTGCAGTGGTCAGAGACGTAGTTGCGGAATAGTCATCCCCGTTGATGTGCGCCTTCTTTGAGAATCGCATAAGCCAGCGTTGCGAAGAGACGGCAAGTGTCTTTAGCGAGCAAGGTCGTAGAATAGCGTTGAGAACAGAGAGCGCAGTTCCAAAGCGTCACCTCAGTTAACGGGACCTCTTCGCGGAAGTACCGAACAGCATTGCGGTAATATTACCTCTAGAGAAACCTTTAAAAGGACGAAATGTTTTGCATTTGTTGTGAAAGACGGAGGAAATGAAGACGGAACATATTTTGGGTAGGAGCGAGTGTTATGTTCCAAGCGGGAACGTGAACACACGGGTCTCTTGTGCAAGAGGAGCTGAAATTCAAACTAAGAGCTGGCGGGTGCAAAACAGGCAACAACCGGATGCGCGCATCCCAAAATAAAAGAAGCCTCAAAAACTCTAGGCCTAGGAGCACCACTGACGACGAGCCTAGCCAAGAGAGGGAGGGGAGAGAGAAACAGGGGGAGAGGATAACGCTTGCGCAATAGAGCCAGCGTCAGCGCCGCCGGGAACACGGCTCCGGGGGAGACCGCAGTCCGCAGAACGGGGTCACGCGGGTGAGAGAGAGAACGCGGAGGAGGGTCGCGGCGCGGTATCGCCAAAAGCGATGGGGGAGGGGCAACACGGAAAGAAACGACCTTGGCAAGGTCGTTGTCTTCCAACCCGCGCTTTACTTGAGTGCGCGTTCACCAATGGACTAGCGTGAATCAGCGGCACGATGGAAGCGGAAACGTTCGAGCGAAGCCGCTGGTCGACCGAGGGAGACACAGACAGAAAAGTTAGGAATGGCCAATGTGTCTGCGTGATTCCGTTCCCGACGACGGAAAGTTCGGCGAAGCGGTATGCGCTCAAGGTAAAAGAAAATAGTACACGTGGAAAAACAAGCGCTGACTCGCGACATCATGACGACGCACCTTTCGTGCGCCTTTCTTCCGTGCGTGTTGCCTTCTGAAAAAAAAAAATAACAAGATGCTTGATGTTCCGAAACTGCACCGTGAGTTATGAGGCCCATCGAAGTGGAGCGCTCCGGAATAATTTTTTACCACCTGAGGCTTTTCTAAAGTGTTGCCTTTTACTTTTCTCGCGCTACATAAATACATGTGTGATGATGTTTGCCAACATGACACTGCGGAGCTAGGCAACGTGTGAGTAAACTGAAAAAAACGTTATTGCATCGCGGCAGTGGTTTACAAACCGCTGTTTCGGCAATGTCACTTTACTACACGAGAACACAGTTATGTTCGAAGCGGGCACCTGGCAGCTGCTGCCGGGTACCTTTCATATTACCCGAAGCCTGACGGAACATCAGAGCAAATGAACACTTTCTTAAGAATCTATCGGACCTTTCCTCGCGTTTCCTTGATTCCACGTAGCTGAAAGAAGAGATAACCACGTTTGCCAACAGCAACCTTTCCTCGCTTCATACTTTTCAGTAGACTGTATTAGATCGTGGAAATAAAGCCCTACAGCCATGCACCCCAACCGTAAAGGTTTTCGGAGCATGGGATCCAAGAAGAAGCGAAATTTCTTTGGTGTCAGTACAATTTAAAGTTGCAGGGCATACTTCCCCGTATGGCACCACAGCATGGTTCACTCAGGGTTCAGGCTGTGCGACGAATTCGTGTCAAATATTCGTACTTCTCGCAAATTCCGTGCTCCGGAAGCTTTAACGGTGGGCCGCACACTTTTCACCACCTACGACCCGCAATGAGCTCGTACGCAATGAGCTTCAACGCATTTAGCTGCCATTACTGCGTCAACATTGCTTAATCCGAAACGCATCGTACTCTGCAATTATCGCGGTGTAAAAGACTCGCCAGCATGTGAAGAAAGGACCAGGCAAAAAAATGTGGTTGATCCCTCTTATATAGGAATCGGTATAGAACACGAAAGTGAAACGTGTCTTCACAGAAGTAGTGTAATGTTTATTGCACATTGATATATAATGTCTATTGGTGTTTTGTGGCTAAAGCGCCCTTAGGCGTTGATGCACCCACGCTGACGCCTGGTGGCACGTCTCCTCCATCACGACTACCAACGTCGATGACCATGAGCAACCCTCGTGCATATGGAAGCTGCACTACGCTGCACACGCTAGCACAACGCGAAAGACGAAGCACGTAACTGACACACTAATACAACGCGCAAGACAAAGCACGTAACTGAATCGTCACCGAGTCAAATCAGCGCGTACAGCGCGTCGTAATTGCAGCCTCCGCGATCAACTTCAGAAACATTTTCAGAGCTAATTGCGGAGGCCACGCTCCGCTGTGCTGAGTACGGTGAACGCCGGTGGCGTTGGTAGTGCTTCTTGATGCCAGCGTCCCTTCGAATGCTGGCATCGAGGCGTCGTAGTGCTGAGACCACCGAAGCGTTCACTGTCGGTGCGCGTTAGTGTCATAATGCAGTACAATAAAGAAAAAAAAAGTGTCATAATGCAGTACTTTTCTGCTCGTAGGCGGCGGCACCGCCCCGAGCAAGAGCGCGGGTACACGGAGGAGTGTTAGATATATAATGCGCGTCTGTGTAGCTCTCTGCAAATGCGTTTGTGGCGCAATGGGTTAAACGCTCGGCGATCTATCGTGGCGGACCGAGAGGTCGTGGGTTCGATTTCCAAATTTTGCATGTTTGTGGAACTTTTTCTTCTGGTCTCTTTCTTTGTATTATGTTCGTGTACATTGTAAGCTGACGTATTTCCGTGACGGAAATACGTCAGTGAAGTCTTGGTGGACCCCGGCATAAAACACTTTCGTGTTAAAAACGGCGTCACAAGCAACTAACCTTCGCTCTCAGGTCATTTCCTCGCGATTTTCGCGCCTTTTTCGATGTAATTATGAACCAACTCAGCAGCAAAGTGATGGAAGTTGCAATGACGATTTCCGCAGCACTGCGCCAGGCGGTAAGTAAACGACGCCGTGACGCATTCTTTGTTGGAGCGGCAGAGGAAGCCCGCCGCTGGCTGACAGCGCGAGCCAGCTACGCCCGCGTCAGCCAACGGCACCTGCGGGCGGCGGCAGTCGGCCGAGCAGCAGCGCCGAGGTGTGCCGCGCGCTCGTCGGCAGCAGCGCGTTGGCTTCCCAGGGACGCGCACGGGGGCAACGCTCGCCGCGAGGGTCCCGTTACGGCCGCCCCCCCCCCTCTCTCTCTCTCCCCTCCCGCCATCCTCCGGCCTGTCATCTTTGTGCTCGCTTGGCCTCGCGCCGCGTTTTTATGCGCGGTGCCCGTCCGCCGCCCGCCTCCGCCGCGGGGGTCGCTAGTTGCGCGCAGCGCCATCTCAAACTTGCCGCGTCGTTGGTAGCCAGTGCCAGCGGAAGGTGCGAGAGTCGCCACTTGGGCCGGGTTGGTATTGGACAGCGCACCTCTAAAGCACAGGACACGGTCGGGGGAAAGGCTGTGCTGCACAGCGCAGCATTCCCGTAGTGCGTGCCGTATTTTCACACTGTGTCGTTGAAAATGTTATAATACACTTTCCCAACAAGTGTTTTCGATATTGTGAGAGCGCGCGTCCACGCACAGTCGTTAATTACGATCCCTGCACTGAGAGACCCAATCTAGAGCGCGCCGGAGGAATTCGGATGAGATGCACGTGAGAGCTTGGTATCAGAGCCAACAGAAAGGAGGATTAAGAGTCATCTTCAGTTTTCACCTCGCTGGGCACCGAAACAGGAGCGGAGGCTTCGGAAAGTAATTGTCTGTACGCCACAGTTACTCCAGCGTGCAACTATTTCGCCACCGGATGTGGAAGCCGGTCGCGGTGTAGGGCAAGGAAATCGCACATCTTGTCCTTCTACCAAGAGGGCTTCACGCAAAAAGGCATTGAGATTGAATTGGATAGCGATGCTGTCGCGCCGACGTCCGATGCATGTTCAGGACATAGGAAGCAGCGCTTGTCTTTCTCCGCTACTTGCTAAAGTCAAGCTGCGCAGTTCATTCTAGTCGCAAAGTACACATTTCTCTGGCGAAACTCAGCTCAAATGAGAACTGCAGAAAACGTGCGGAATTTTTTTCACAAGGAAAAAGTAACGAGAACATGCTAGTAAATATATAAAGAACAACATTCTAGACGCGATATGTGCACAGTTAGGTAATAATACAGACGCAATATTGTGCTTAACGGGTAAAAGCCAGAAGTCACGGGCAGATGCACGGAGTCCACCGACGTTAAACGGCCACTAGCGATGTCGGAGATCGCGGCCTAACCATCCATACCCACACGCAGATCTGCAAAACCAATTGCGTCACGTACCGTGCAAGTATTCAGAGCACTGCACAAAATACGTGCTGCGGAAACAGGAACAAAACCTGGACGAAATGAAGCACAGCCTTTGAGCAGTCTCGTTTCGTGTCCATTGAACGAGCGCCGCGGAAGCGTCCTGCTCGTACAAATTTCTGGGCACGCCACCGCGCGCGCATGTTAATCCTCCGCGAGGTCCGGCGCGAACACGTGTAGGAAGGAGCGCCGTTGGTGCGCGGAACTGGCAAGGCGGGGGGACCTTGGGGAGTCGGCGCCAGCCGCCTTTCGGCGATCGGACGGCGACTCGCTTGGCACCGGAGCGGTTGCGGCACGACGCCGGTTTTTTACGAGAGAAGGCCGTGCCTTGCTCGCTGCTGGGAACGCGTGACGTCAGCGCCGTTAGTTGCCTCAGCGCCCTCTTCGACGAGGTGTGGCTTAGGTGACTTCGATGGCGGTGCCATGTGCGTCCAGACGCAGACCGGACCGCTGGTCTGCGGAGCGTTGCATGCATCGATGCTAACGGCGTCACCTTCTCAGGGCGAAATCATGCTTCCCGTAGCCCTCTCATAACTGGGCTCACGTCAAGGGGCTGTAACCCAACACCTGAAGCGGTCCTTGGAAAATCACTTAGCAGACTTCCAGGCTTTCGAGAATTTCCGGGAATTAAGTTCTACGCGGCTTCTGATTGGGAACCAGGAGTACGATAGGCGCGTCGACGCACACGGCGCCGGGAGACCCATCTACTGGAAAACCGGACGAGCGAAAAAATATGTAAGCATCGATGTAAGGTGCCACAGGATCGCCCAAAACTGGGAATAATAAATAAGCCGCTACAGCTGGCTCACCATCGCGCGTTTTATGAGTACTTTGATTGATTGGGCTTAACGTGCCAAACCATCACAGCAGCTATGAGAGACGCCGTGGTGGAAGCTACCGGATTAGTTTTGACCACGTGTGGTTCTTTAGGCTTATTGTTTTATTATAATTAATGAAGTCGCGATCAAATGTGAGCGTGTCACTGGCGACACCGTTTGCCCAGGACCAAAACTGTCGACAAAGTGTGGCTTCCGGGTGCTTCGTCCCTCTATATAATAAAGCAAACATACTGAGTCAATTTGTTGCATAGATGGGCGGAATTGCATAATAACGTGCATTAATCATGAGAGTCACTGCCGGTCGCAAATGATCGGAGTTCTACATTTTTAAAGACCCGACCACGAAGAAAACGAAGGAATGAAGGAAATGATCAACTGAACTTGCACATACGTTTCCTAGTCAACTAGCAGAGAAGTCTGAGGTCTTATTTTAGAATACGGAGCAAGAACGATAAACACAGCGAAACGGGACAAACAGTTTAAGGCTGGGAAATGTTCCGTTCCCGCGTAGTCTAACGCTCAAATGAACTGCAATCACCGAGGAAGGCTGTCGCGAGTATCTAGGTGCTTCTCTGGTGACATACAAGGAAGAACCAGAATAACTTCGGTGCATGTGCATGTACAACTTCCGAGCAACAAACGCCGGTGTAGAAGTAAAATACACAAGCCTTTTCTTCTCAAGGTAACGCGGCCACTGGCAGCTATAAAATTGGCTCAGCACGAACGAAGGCTTTTATACAAAGGTACGCTTATTGGTACGACGACACGTCTCCTCACAACTCTAGAGCGTTTTGTCGCGAGTCAAATGAGTTCTTCGAAACGAACAAGTACTATCTCAATCGTTTCTTCTTCTTCTTCTTTTTTTTTTTTTTTTTGCCTAAGGAAGATGCTAAAAGCAAATAAACTCGCCGCTATCGAATATCGGCAGGGACTTGGAGCTTAGTGCAAATGCTTCCGGAAAACGTAGCTTTGGCAAAGCGTTTTCCCTACCTGCAACGTGCGCGCGCACTTTAACATATTGCGACGTTTATGTGGAACGCCAAAGAGACAATTAGTGTGCAGCAGTCGGCTAACCAAAGAAAAGCTTAAAAAAAAAAAAACGGGGTAAAGAACGCAACTTCGTCCGTATCGGACAAACCACAAAGTAACATGCCCAATGCGCCATGGAGAACAGTGGCTGCTTTCCGTGAACGACTTACGACTGTCTGGCAGACGGCGACAACAAATTTCGCCTGCTAGCCAAAAGCAAAACAAAATTTGAAGCGAGAACGGCAGTAAGTGCATCGAAGGTATATCTTAAAACGGCAATGGAAGCTCATGCACTCGCCCTTCGGAATGCTTCTCTGGTGCCCAAAAGCAGCACGCGCCGGGTCCCTCGCCACAAGTGTACACGTTCAACACAGGCTTGACATTTTGCTCTCGCGTGAGCGCTGCGAGCAAAGCGAACCGCGAAATCTGTTAACGGCCAAAGTCCTGAAATGTGTAGGAATGCCTACAAAATCATTTAAGCCGCATCTCTACCGTGTCAGACATCTCCGAGCAGTGACATAGGTTGTAGAAGTAACTTTACCCGGAAAACCACTGAAGCCGTTTTTCGGGCCTAGTGAAGTCCAGTGATTTTTTTCGCGCCGGAAATCAGCAGTGTACGCTGCATTAGGTTACCTCTCTTATGTAAGCCCTTTCGGAGCGAAAACATCTCGTCGGCTCCGTATCCAGAAAGTAGCCGAAAGTTCGCACAAGGTTAGCGAGAGAAACCACAAAATTTACAGGCGACCTGCGCGAGACGCCACCTTGCCAATGCTGACCTTTGGGAATATCGAGTTTTTCGTTGCCAACGCTCTCTTCTTGGCATTTCGTTCAGCTCTTCTCGCAGTTGTTTTTTTTTTTTTTTCAACATTGGCTTTTCTTCAAAACTGTTTTGGGTTCATACCCCTTTTCATTTATGTTTCATTGGTTCAAACCTGCGATACCTGTGGTGGTGCGGGTTTCCCTCATTTTTATTTAGGTTGTTTTTATGGAACGAGGGGCACAAAAAATAGCCATTGAACGGACACACAGTGGTTTAGAAAGGAATGAAAATAGCACAGCGACGAGAACGTGTCATTGGCGCTATATGCGAGAGCAGCGCGTGTAATTACGCCACGTTGCCAGACGCATCTCCTGCTGTAAAACAGGAGCCTTGCTTGTCCGCCTGCTCAGAATATGACGGGCATATACTACGTTGGGAATTTCGAAAGATGTGCAACAGCCAAATAGAGAGAGAGGAAGAAAGGCAGGGAGGTCAACCAGACGGACAGCCAGTTTGCTACCCTACCCGGGGGGAAGCGGGTTAAGCAGATGAAAAGAAAGATAGAACACTGAGGGTGTCGTTTTATCTGGAGGTGCAAGTCTAAACTGCAGTTTCTCCAAAGCCAAAACTTCCTATTATGTCACTGCCATCTCAAACAATTGCAGCACTCCTGCGCACCTCTTCATTGTATTACGAAACCCAATGATCCACATGGGGCCGGACGAACCTGCGTACAGCGATGCACCACGAGAGCAAATCGAAGCTCCGAACAGGAAATTATTCACGTAAGAACAGCTCTGGCTCGTTATTACATCAAGTGAGACGTGTAATCCCTTTATGAAGACGTTTGCGCAGTTAGACGGCGTGCTTATGTAGCCTAAACCATGCCAATGCTGCGAGTGACCGTATCAAATCAAAATAGCGTTCTATATAAGTGAGTGCGGCTCGTTCAGCACTTCCATTAAGTCATCAGTTTGGCTACATTTCTCTCGAAATGGCAGCCTTTAAGAGACTTCGCTCATTACGCGATATATTTGACGTGGTAACAACGCTAACCTCTACAGCGTGTTAAACACGCGAGCTGCAGCAGAACAGAACGACGAGCCGCATTTGAGATCGGGCACGAACACGCCAATCAATTACGACAACGAGCGAGGACTTGGGTGTGCATACGAATCGAAGCTCATTGCGTAAAACTTGACGTGTTCTGACATCGGCGCTCCAGGGGCCTTGGGCGTTGCCGGGTTTAAACGTGACTCGTGTCCGTAACAGCAGCTTGTCCTGCAGTCAGGAGCAGGAGTTGTGCAACGCATGCTGCGGCAAGTGCCGTGGATGACTGCCTCGTGAGAGCCTTAGCTTTATATGGGTAAAATCCCGGCGTTGCCCTGTTTAGCAGTCGTTATTTTATCATCGTCATCAAGACAGTTTATCATTATCGTCAAGAAAGTAATACACGTAGGCATATACAGATAGAACCCCATAACTCATGCAAGATTCGTGACAAGGGATCCTATAGTGCGCAGCAGAAATAACTAGGCAATGAGGAAATTCACGGTACCAGAAAAAAAAAAAAACGTAATAGAAGAGGGAATAGCCAGCAAACGCAATTGTTGAAAAGTATGCAAAGGAAAAAAAAAAATAAGAAAACCGTGGATTCTTCACGACAAACCAACACTGAGCAGGAAAGCCAGAGACGCCAAATGCGAAGCGCTCGGCTTCATATACAGTCTGGCAGGCAAACCTCGAACAACCAGAAGGTTACGACAGGATCTACCGTGTCACCACGCAACGAGGAGGGCGAGTTTAAATTCGAGCCCCGGTGCAGCTGTGTTGACAAGCGGACGTTAAGGACACCGAGGGCGGCCGGCTGTCGCGCAGGGCCCCAAACGTGTACCACCGTACACATATCGGTGCATCTGAGCGCGTAGCCGATTCGATCGGCGTTATCGGGTGACTTTTCTGATGAACCGATACGCATACATCTTCGAGATTCCCATCGGCTGACCTTGCTCGACCTCGATGAGAAACGCTGCGTATAGCAAGGTGGTGGCCTTACTGCTATAAACGCGTGCTATCCGTTGAAAACTCACTTGAATGGAAACATCAGGCGTGTGATGTTGTACCTCCTGTAAAACGGCGACCCGAAACAGCTAAACGAAACCCTGACGCGCCTTCGTCCTTGCAGTTGTGATCTTATAGTACATTCCTGACAATTTAGTACAGGAACAAAAAAACAAAAACAAAATAAAACAAAAAACAAAAGAAGAAATACAGGAGTCTTGAACGCCGTGAATAATACAGCTGATCACTACGAATATTATATGCACGATATTACAGCGCATTGCACCAGAAGAAGCCCAAAATATTGGGGCAAGTTCACATGAGCTAACACTAAATTATGAAGACATTTCATGCAGTGACTGCGCAGAACAGTCACGTTACAATCACAGCAGTGAATGTAACATCCAGTTACTACTGTGAATGGCCGTTAGCGTGTTGCTGACACATCGCACTCTGAGGATGTATATCGTAGAGCATGGTATGCCCGAGTTAAGAGGTGTTTTACTCTACCACAACCTTTTTCTTTTCTTTCTGCCTTTGTTTCTTTTTCTTTTGTTTGTTTTTTCGATATCCTTAGTCGCTGGAGTTTATTTTCGATTAGTGGGATAGTCGGCCGTTCAGTGGATTATTTCCCAGGTGTCTCGTCGTTTAATAAACAACTCTAGCTCCGACAGACAAACATCCCAACGACCTCAACAAGAAACACGTCAATTGAGTGATTATTTGGATGAAATTGAAAATCTTGGCAACTATCCGCAAAAAGTGCCGGCAATAAAGCACATTTCGTAAACATGCTTAAACAGCCAATAAAAAAATAAAAATAAAACAGCGACAAGATGGCTCATTCAGCATTTTCTGCTTATAGAGACGGGATCGTATTCACAATGCAGTAGAATCTCGGTAAACGGAAATGACTTAAACGGATCAACAGTCGGTTCGTTGATTTCTCAGCGAAAAAAAAAAAAAAAAAAAGAATGAAGTTCGTTAAACGGAAACTCCCGGTAAACGGAACTAAATCAGCAAACGAAATTGAACGGTTTATCTCAGCGGCATCGCGATACACATCGCTGTTTGGGCAGGTCTTCTTCTTTTGATGTTTTCGCGTGTCCACTTTGTCGGTAAGGTTACTTTTGCTGGCTTTTGTTAGTTTCGTGGTTAGTGTGGCTCTACCGTGATGATGCCTGGCTGTGAGTTCTCTTTGATGACAATGTGCGTGATCTAGGAGTTTGGTTAGCGTTTGCTTGGAAACGCCCGCAAAATACGTTCTCGCTGGAGTACGCTGGAGCACACGCACATCAATAAAACGGCCTTTCTTTCTCTTTTTATAAGTTAGCATTTTATTTTATTTTGTGCTGCTAACTCTGGTGCAAGAAGAAACATTGTAACGAGCTTTGTAATAAGATTTGCTAGACCTATTATGTGCTGTTGGCAATGGCGTACGAGCCCCTTTCAAAAGAGCGCCTTTGTATCTTTGAGCTGAATCTCTCAGTAAACGGAACTTCTGATAAACGGAACTTGCTTCCCTGATTTTAGAGAGAGTTCACGGTAATAGCTAAATTGAAATTCGCAGACGGTTCCCTGGCGGATTCCTGCTTTTAAATGGTGCAGGCAGCTCGCCTCAGATGCGATATGCCATTTGCAGTGTCCTTGGTATTCTAACGCGTGATGCTAGACGTCCAGCTCACTACTCCAAAAGTTGGGTCACTGTTCTGACTCAATGTCTCATAACTGCAATGCGCAGCGTTTTCTCCCCAAGGCCCCTTACACGAAGTCCTCATTCAGTACCACGATATATCTGGCTCCTCAGATAAAGAGATAGAGAGAGATTAAAGAAAGGAAATGCAGGGAGTTTAACCAGACAAAAAAATCCGATTTGCTACCCTATACACTGTGCGGTGGGGAACGTAGAAATATAAGCAGATATACAGGCTCTTCAGATAAGTTCCAGAAAGGAGAGATTCATGCTATTTCCAAGCATGTGCAAGTCCCGGCGCTTTTGTTTTGCCCACAAACGGAAATGTTTCAGATTGCAGTAAAGAATGTTCGATCCGAAATCGCAATCACTAAGCTCATGCGAAATTGATGCGGTGATGACTAACTTGGATGATATGGGCACGTGGTACGGTGAGTGGTGATATGGGTGAGTGGTACTGCGATATGTAGACGACAAGGAAGAGACATAGTGCTAGATAAAGGATATGTGATACCGACATAACTAGAGCAGCAGCAGAATAGCGCGTAATGCTCTAATACACCATACGGTCACAGAAAGAGCGGAACAATGGCCCATTCCTCCCTTGTCGCAGCAAGTTAGCACCTCAACTTTCGCCCGGCCTACTTTCGCTCGCATCTTATCTTAGCATTCTGTATGTACGCGTAGCAACACAAGCGACGCAGCTTCCTTTGGCAGAACGGCGCTACTGCCTACCATTAACTTGGAAATGCGCGAACACATGCAAGACATTTCTGCGTTCGAAGGCACCATAGATGAGCGCTGTAGAAAAATATATGCAGTACGACAGCACAAAGCACGGAAAAAGTTAACCGGTGTGGCACTTCGGCGTTGAACTATAGTCCAAACAAAGGACCAAGAGCAACAGCAGGCCCCTGGGTGCGCTCAAGGAAAATGGCAGTTCCGTGTCAGCGTTCAGCGAAAGCAACGGCAGCCCTTCAATTCCGAGCGGCCGCGTATTGCCGCCAAAGGCACAACGTTTCATAATTCCACTTCCGCCCGCGCGTTCTTCGCCTCGCTGCGTTAAACCAGCGGCCCGGACTGCTCCTCATTTGCAGTTTTATATCTATGGCTCTCCGTTGCGTCGTTCCTTTTTTCCTGTGGCGTGTTTCTTCCTCGGAAGAGCACGACGAGAAAGAGGTGCGACAAAGGGCAACGCACGACTTCCGGGTGAAGACGTTTTTCTTTCTTCTACGTCACCCCCACCCACACATGCCGGATCCGTCGACGGCCGCGCGACAAGGCCCACACGTGCGTGTGAGGTACAGAGAGTGATAGAGCCGAGAGAGGGTCACAAAGCGAGCTGCATTCGAAGGCAACGATCACTTTCAGCAGCAAAAATAAAAGCCCACTCTATCAGAAATGTTGAATACTGTCACAAGGAAAAAGCGCTCTCAAAAAAAAAAAAAAAAAAAAAAGAAAAGAAAGCTAGGGACAGGCGGACCAAGTCGCTTTAGCGAGCGGGCTGCCCGCGGCGTTTCGGCGAGAGCCCGGGCCGAACGCGGGTCACGTGACGCGGCCGTCCGGTGCACTGCGTGCCGTTGCCTAGAGCCGCGTGGGCGTAAACACAGGGCGCACGCCGCCGCGCCACTGCGGACACACGCGACCAGCGACGGTGGTAGCGCTGTGACTCGGCTTACGAAGCTTGCCCTGCTCAACGTGTGGCTGTGAGGGAGAGCCTCGAGCGTTTGCGCAACGAGAGACGTAATGGACGGCGGCGTCGAGCCCTCCGGCGCCGTCAAAAACAAGACCGCGGTGGCAGGCGAAGGACACTCACCCGCCATGCACGGGGGCCGCGTAGCCCGTTCCGGCGTCGCGTGGACGATATTCAGGGCATCTCTCGGACGAAGGGGGGCCACGTTTGCGGGGGGCACAGATGGGCCAGCTCGTTCGGACGGTGGCAGGGAAGCAGACGACACCGCTACATTGCGACAGTTAGGAGCGGAGGGCGGCGGCGGCGCGGGAAAGACGTCGCGAGGAGGGCGAAGGCACGGCTTCTCCAGCGGCCGCCTCCTCGCTCGAGGAAGTGGTGCCGTAGGGGGGGCTTCACCGCTCAAAAGGCGAAGCGACGCGAAACGGAACACGGGCTTGTTGTCAATCCGCCGGGCTCTCTTTCGCACTGCTTCTCTTTTCTTTCAACTCCACGCAAACACGGCGGCCCTTCAAAGATTGGCCTTTGTCAGCGCTTAATTGCGGGTCCGCTACACCGCTTCGGTGAGCTTCTCGTGTGCGCGGTTGTGTGTGTGTGTGTGTGTGCGTTGTTTACGAGCCGATATCGATTCGCATCTTCCGCTTCGGGGAAACGCGTGCTTCGCGATTCCCTCCGCGAGACACGGCGAGATTGTTACGCGCGCGAGAAAAAAATATCTGCTCTCTCGCTTCCGGGTTTCTCGGGAGTGGGGCGGCGGAGAGATGGGCGCAGCTACGCATGGGCAGCAGGGAATGCAGAACGTGCTCCCGGTATAGCATCGGTGGCCTCTGGATGGTTACGTAGAGGAACACAATTACGCCGATTAAACGGCACCCGGCATTTCGGATCAGCGGACTACCAATGAGATAGCGCTGCCGGAGATTTCTCAACGCCCTGGAAGCGTCGCATAAAATGATTTTAGTCCCGATATAGATCATTGGTGAACACGTCTAACCGCAGACGAGCTGCACTATTCAACGCGACCTGTTTTCGAGCGAACGGAACGTTTGCCCCTAGTGCCATGACTAACGGTGGCAACGACAGCGTGTCGAGAAAATGTTAGCAAAGGTATAAACTTTCGCGGAACGCTCGCATTTACGCGCAGGAGAGGATTGTGCATCTTGGCATATATCTACCCTTGTCACTGGAACGATGGATAGATGTCCTATCGCGCTCTCAAATATATGCCAAGTATACACGAGGAGGAGCAGCTTAGAAGTAGAATCGGAAAAACTGCGAGCGAATATATTTACTAATGTAATGCGACAAAGGATAAAAAACTTCAAGTTACTGCCTTAGCCCATGCCGTACGTATTTCTGTCTGAAAGATTGCTTCTGGGACACTTCGATTCAGAGTTAAAGAAATATTTGTGAAAGAGATTGCTCACAGTGGTCCGAGATCCAGAAAGGGGGCATAGAATATAGAGCTGGCTGTCAAATTTTGTTTAACACACCCATTGTCTTCCCGCGATATAATTCTTTACGGGAGAGGTATCTGGAACAGGTAGCGTCAATGTTTCGATATGTTCCGGCTTCTCAGTCGGGCGTTCGTGGGCAGGATTAGAACAGCGCCTGGTAAGGAGAGGCGGTCGCATTCAGCCACGTTTCTTGCGCCCTCGATGCGACCTCGGAAGTCCGCCGTCTCTTTGCACTGAGAGCGACCGCGTGTAGCGAAAACCGGTGGTCATTACGTAACTGGGGTCGCTTCGAAGTAACGCCTACGAACGTCTAGGGCGTCCCTCGAGGTCTCCTGCAACTGTTGTGCCGAGGCACGTGCAACACACGTGGGTGACACTGGCACGTAGCGCGGCTCAAGCTGTCTAACAGCGAGATGTCAGCTTATCCGTAAGTGCTCCCTCTGAATCATTCAAGTTGAAATTATAAAAACGATGTCGATTTCCTTAACGAGACACTCCAACGGCAAGGTGGGACGGTTTTCAACGATGCGAACAAAAATACCGGCGATACGTTTATAATAACGAAACAAGATCTTCGAAAAAAATAATAATAAAAGCGATTGCACGAACACATGAACAGACCAGGTGAAGAGGTGTAAGAAGGACCCACCTTTGATGGAGCCGGACGATGTCTGGGGCTGAACCACCTCGACTTTAGTGTAGCTGTTACTCCAAGACATTTGACAGTTATCGTCGATAGGCTGAGGTCAGATGTGTACAGGGCCGCAGGAATCCAGAGCGCCGGCACTCCGAAGTCTGGGGGGCCCACGCATCGGCGCGGGGAGCGCGTAAACCCCCGAACCAGCACCGCGGCGCTCGCCAAACACCGTACTTGGCCCCTTTCGGGCTGAGGGCACGCGTCCGCACTGACGTTGCGCGACGGACAAGCAGGGCAGAAAAAAAATGCGGGTAGGAAAACAGCAGAAAGAAAAAAAAAAAGGGGGGGGGGGGTGCCAAGGAACACGGGTTGCGCGCGTAGGGTACGGCCTCTAGTCACGTCGCATCATGGCCGAAGAGAACCCTCGGCGCCCGGGCCAAGCACGCCGTGAGGTCGTCGTGGTCGGCGGTCCCGTTGGAGAACGGCGGTGCAATCCCACACATGCGCCGAGCTCAGCGGAGGTCAGCTCGGTCACCAACACACAGCACCACCGGCGCGCCGAGATCGAGGTGAATCACTGCCACGGCGATTCACCCGCGATGGGAGCGAAAAGAAGGCAGAAAAAAAACGATGGAATCACACGGGCAAAGAAGTCGTTGATCTCTCTCCGGTTGACGAACGCGCGCGCGCACAGAGCGGCAGTTATGCTGGGGAGTAGCCGGAAGAAAACAACAGACCGCTGCGCGACAACAGGCGTGGCACGGCAGTAGCAGACGACGAACTCTTGGCTGGGGAGCGCGCGGCGGCGAGGAGCGACCGCTGCGAAACGCGGAAACGCAGTAATCCACCTGTGCGCGTACCGCCCGACGAGCGGCTGTGCGGCAGTGTGCCGGGCTCCGTTCGCCAGCCGGGACAGTGCGGCCCGCCTTCCTCCTCGCCTCGCCTTCCTCCTCGCCCGAATCGAGTGCGTGCGGCGGCGAGTTCACTGCGCCGCGTAGAGGGGAGGCCGCGCTCGGCGCTGGTAGCGCCAACACTGCCGTCGATCACGAAGCCAGCGAGCGATTCGAGTCTTCGCCGCCGCAGAGGCGGTAGGCGCCGCACGATGTCCCCGGCCGGATCCTTGAATTATTCAAAACGCGGTGCTTGACTGCTAACGCGCTGTAGATAAATGAAACTGGACGAACTACCGCGCTCAATGGTCGCGTGTGCAAACCAAAACTGTCATGTTACGCGCTGGTGCGCCAGGAAAATTGCGTTTGAGCTCGAATGTACTGCGCGCAGTGCATCTTTACCTAGCATGTCTATTTCGACGATTGTGTGCTGCTAATAATTTCCTACGAGGCAGTATGAAGTTATATTAAGCGTTATATTAAGTTTCAACGCTAATTATTTTATTGACTATTAAACATCGCACGTAACATCTATTAAAAGTAGGATAAAAATGGTGATCCACTGAACAAAAAAATATTAGTACACTCTTCGCAAAATGCTCGAAAGCCACTACGCGAACACCCGGAGCTTGTCCTCCCAGTATGAAAGCTCCATGTAGAAAATCCGTTGTTGGAAGGACTTCGAGGTCGAGAGGCCAATGATTTTTTTGTTCACTGGGCTTCCAAGCTGCGGGAGCATTCCCTTTCCCACCAATCGTCGACAGATATTGTCACTTTCTAAGTGGCTTTGAAACTTTTGGTGGGAACTATGCATGATTTTAGGTGGCCGCTCGAATAGTGTCTCTTCACTGCGGAAGCACCCATCCTATTTGTTTCTGCCTTAAAATATCGCCAGCCTCACAGTTGCGCAAGAACTGCGACATGGGAGCGGTTGATCCGGTGACATGTGCCGCGCTTTTGCCTGGGCGTATACGATCTCTGTTTAACGTGGTTCTACATAACGTTTACATATAAAGAATTACTAATAGCTAAATTTGTGAAAACGACTGCGTACCTTAAAAACGCGTACCTCGACATCAGTTCTCCCATACAAATTTAGCGTTGGTGTTTTAGTTTGTCTTGTTTGTTTGTTTACCTCTGTTGGGCTTGTTTTTGCTTTAGCAGCTCGTATTGTCCGTCTACAAGTCCCGATGCAATCAGAAGGAATTAGTCAAGTTGTAATAAATAGTAAATTAACACAATTTCACTTGGAGCTGTGCCAAAACATTTTGTGTCTCAAGTCCAACTATTCACGTTTAATCGATACGTTATGAGTGATTCAATGGGAGTACAAGGCGTGTGAGTAACCTACGCAGCTACAAAGAGCTTAAAAGAAACCGACAGAATCATAGCAAAACGCACTAAATTCTTCTATTAATAAAGTTTGCATTGATTCATTCTGAGGTTGTGTTAAATTACATATTCTTAGACACCACTCGAACGCAAAGGGAATCTATTCTACCGCGTTCTTATTTCCACGTAGTGCGATAAAGAAAGCAGCACGCGCAAAGACATAAAAATGTCACGCATGCATTTTTCTAGTTATTAGAGACAATATTGGAGGTTCGGGGAAGAAATAAAGGAGCTACTTCGTTTTCCAAAGTTTGCACAAGGTCGCATCAATAATCATACTGTATACTCTTACTTTTACTTGCATATACAGCGACATCAGTGTACTTTAATGCTATCATGCCTCTTTGAAGTACAGAATGATCGCATTCTATTTTCTGCGTCGTTCGCTATACCGGAATTTGTTTCCTGTTCGAATCGGCATTTGTGTATCATGCGCATAGATGATAAAACTTATTCGCGTGTCTCTCAGCGAGGAAGAACGTCGACCGTATATAGCTGCTTACTGGGAGACTGCTTTTAATGACAACTGCCTTCATTATCGAAATGCTAATAATCAGCGATGCAAATATTACAAAAAATAGCGAAAGACCATGAAGCAGCCGGAACTCTTTTTTTTTTTTTTTTTTTTTTTGCTGGCGACTGCCTTGAGCGCCTTTTCGCTTCGCTTTAGAACCACCGTACGACGGTCATTAAACTGACCAAGCCTGAGTTTTTCTTGCTTTTTTTCTTTTAGTTCATCTAACGACGCTCTTATGCTGTAAGAATGGAAGCTGTAAACAAAATATACTATAAGACCGAGACCAACCAAATAAATAAATAAGAAGTAATAAATAAATAAGTAAAATAATACATAAGTAAATGAATAAATAACGTGTTCTACTTTTGTCTGCGCTCTGCTCCAGAATAACGATTTTCCTGAACAATTACGTTACGGTATGAAAATTAATTAAATTATGGGGTTTTATGTGCCAAAACCACGCTCTGTTATGAGGCACGCTGGAGAGCGGGACTCCGGAATAATTTGGACCGCCTGGGGTTCTTTAACGTGCACCTAAATATAAGCACGCGGGTGTTTTCGCATTTCGCCCCCATCGGAATGCGGCCGCCGTGGCCGGGATTCGAATCCCCGAGACCTCGTGCTTAGTAGCCCAACACCATAGCCACTAAGCAACCACTGCGGGGTTAGTATGAGCAACCATGGCGCGGCTCGAGTGACGCGATTTGAAACATCCCTGCTACGAAGTGATATGCTCTCTTTGCTGTGAATGGCTGTCAGGGAAACTAAGCTTTATGTTTATATTTTGCGCCATGTAGGATTGTCGCAGTATGACAGTACATACGCGTACTGTGTGTGCAGGTTATAGGGCGAAGAACCAAGTTTAAAAGCAGGCTCGGTGGCTGTTTAGGGAAGCGAATTCAGCTTATTCGGGCGTAATTCGAACAGCTCGCTATAATATTCTGCTCCCTACAAATACCCTGTGATGAGAAGCGAGGGGAATAAGTGTAACGGGATAACTATGGAGGACCACAAATGCTACCATATCGCTAAGTATTATACTCTCTCTCTCAAAAGCATAGCTTGCAGCACTGCCGAAGGTATGAGGTGTTCACCGGCAGTATTCTTGAACAACGCAATACAGTTCCGGACGTTACCGTCTGATCATTGGCGGGATTAGATTGTTTTAGCCCCGTTGCGTTATTACGAAACGGGATATTTTAAACCGCGGTTGCGCAGCAACATGGCAGTGGTCAGACGGCTGCAGACCGCCCGCTTCGGTCAGAATTCGCGCTTGTTACTTGCTCTGCTGCCTGACAGCATGACGTAAATGGTAAAACTTCAGCCATTGCTTGGTCTCGTTTAACGTGAGAGGAATACATTAGGTATGTGTTGTCGCTAATATAGAGATCAGGTGTTTAGTCTAACGCAGCTAGACCTACAGAGACGGCGCCGAGCCAGAAAAAGGGAGGATTTCCGCCTATAGCAGATGGCCCCACAGCATGAACGCTGGTGATGAGTTGGCAATGTGAAACCCTCTGAACGCGTACTGCCACATTAATGAAATAATACTATCTAGCGCGGTACGCGATGACGGAATATGCTAAAACGGTGATCTCTTAACACGTCTAGCGTGGCGACGCGTCCGCAGTGGGTCCAACGCATCACGATAACGGATTTGCCGGAATAGTTTACCGCCGTTCGTTAAAATTACGTCGGTTAAATCTTCTGAACGCTATGGATCTCGTATTTTTCGAATCAGACGAGGTTAATATGGCTGAATGTGTTTATTGCGGTCAGAAAGAAACGCGTGAGGAGCGCCAGCAAGAACGCAATTATCAAGAGAACCGTGTTTCTCCCGAATGCCAACGAACTTCACCGTACCAGTGGATCTCCGAACATAATAGAGACGGCAGGGAGGCGCCTAGCAGACGATGCGGCGCTGGTGAACATATTTGGAGGGGTGTTCGCCACTGCTGTTGGCGAAGGAGGCTGCAAGGAATTACTGAGAAAGAGCGTAGATAATGCGCCGTCCCATTGCCGCATTCATGCAAACGCGGCTTATGGTTACAGCGCCAATAGATGTGTTGCATCAACGCACCCGCCGATTCGGGGAGCACAGATCGACAAGACGGCGAGCAGACACCGAGCAGGCGACCATGCGCAGGTCTTGACGGGTTTTCGCCCTTACTACTGGCTAAGGAGTACTGCATCTGCTACAGCGCTGCAAGGAACTGCTGAGATTGAGTATCAACGCCCATTGTTAAGACTCCGGCCCGGAGGCGGTCACGCGCATGCCTGCTGCTAAAACTGCTCGCCTCCCTTGTGCACGAAAACCTCGCGCAAATTACTGCCCGGCGCGACTGTAACTAGTGGACTGTCCATTTTGGCTGCTTCTCAAGTGCTGATTGGATGGGCAGGCGTACGAGCGTGATAAGGGGCCTGCCTCCTCTTCACTCAGCCAATCAGCGGCGGACGAAATGGTCAGTCCGCTAATCGAATCAAATCGATCTTTATTTCAGGTCAGTTTCAAACAGTGTGGAGAGGAAAAATCAGTCTATAGACGACCGCGTGACTACGCTCTCTAACACATAAAACAACACTGACAGATGCGAGAAGAATAAGTCAATAATAAAAAAAACATAGGACAATACACCCTAAACAATAAATACTCGTTTTACATTGAAATGTTAGGTCCAAACGACCTCATGATTATAGAAAAGTAATGAATTACAATTCAGCACAAATGAGCACTCAAAAAAAAAATAAATGAAAGGAAATAAATAAATAAATAAATAAATAAATAAATAAATAATAATAAATATAATAAATAAATAAATAAATAAATAAATAATAATAATAAATAAATAAATAAATAAAGAAGGGAGCACAATTAAAATCTAAGCATGTAATCGGTATGCACTTGTAAAGCATGGTGTTGCCTTCGATAAAACATTTATACATAACAATGGGTACAACCCGATAGTTACGAAAAGAATGTGCATGCCCTAACTGACAAATGAATTTCGTAGGGCAGAAAAAGTCGGTGTTAAAGATTTCATCCAATTTAGCATTCAAGCATTTAGGTAAATTATGCCTTAACATAGTAAAATCGTAATTAGTTCTGCATCGTGATAAGGCAAACGTGTTGCATTTTCGAATATGGTATTGTGTTTTATGTGCGGTCAGTGTAACCATTAGAAAAAAGAAAACGGTGCCTTTTTGTGGAAGCACGCAAGCCTGTACTCAGACATTCGATTCACTGGTTGAATTTTATATTGCAAACGTGGGGCATGAGTTGGGGCACCGTAAGGCGTATTAACGATTATTTGGAGCGTTTCTTTTGAACAACGAGTAATTTTTGGATGTTTGGTGCAGTGGTGTTATCACAAACCAAACGCAATAATTTATGTAGGAATAAAAGAAAGTTTAGTTTTGGGGGGCAAAATGCGTTTATTGCGTGACAGAATTTCAGTAACCTGGAGATAGTGATGCAGATTTTGCTAATATTGGTGTGCCACGTCATATAGTAGAAGTGAAAACTATACCGAGGCGAGTAAATTCTTCAACATATTCAATATTAGTGTTATTTACCAGAAGAGGCGGCAGTTTCAATACTTGCTTGTTACTTGGGTGAAATATGACCGCAATTATGTTTGCGTAATGTACTTTTGATGAATTATGTGACGTCCATTATGTTAAAGACGAAAGAACCCCCTTAGCTGTGTCTGTTAGCAGTGTCACGTTATCATAAGAGAAAAACAGAGGTGTCATCTGCGTATATAA